>NW_027495628.1:0-245951 GCF_021521415.1 Bidens hawaiensis | reverse complement strand
AACGGCTTGCCAATCTATATAAATTGTGGCAAATGGGACGAGACTATGATTTCCTCGTCTCAAACGGGTTTAACAAAGAGGCCGCATTATTGGAATAAAATGCGCGAATATCATGGTTTTTAGTTTTTGTTATTTATTTTTTTTGGTATTTCTTTTTTTAATTTTAATGTATTTTTATTTAATTTAATGGGTTTTTATTTGTTTAATTTAATTATAAAAAGAATATAAAAAAAGGATGACGTGGCGATAATGGTGCTACAACACCATTACACCCGTAAAACAAAACTCCCCATTTGCTAGTTGGGCACCACATGCCAAAAATCCCCCGTTTTATAGCCCCTCCATTACATATAGCCTTATGGACAACTTTCCTATAGCCCGAATATTGATTTGTTTTCTTTGTTTTATAGTTGTAATATCAATAAATAGTCAGGCATTGTACCAATGTAACTAAATTCAAATCAACGTACACAAAACTTCAGTCACAATATCTTTGTTTCTTATTATCATTTTACAAAACTTAGAGAAGCTCTTAAATCGTTAAAAAGAGGTTTTGAGGGTGTTTTAGATATGGGACGACTATATTATATTTTCTTTCTTTTTCTTTTTTTAATGAAACTCGAAAACATAACATATTTTCTTCATCTCTCTTTTTTCTTTCTTTTTCATCTTTAAATGAAACTTGGGAACACAATGTAAGCTTGAGCTTATTCGGTATTATAGTCTAGCCAATCTAGATAAAAGATAAGTTAATAAAATTAATAATTTGATATTTGAAAATTCCCTCTTTGAATTTGATTTGGTTAAGAGAGTAGAAAAACTCGGAACTCCCAACGAAATTTTCGTTTGTATGTATCTAGTTAGGGGTAGTATGGTAATTTCCTTTCCGTTTTGCATGCAATATGCAGCCTATCCCTTATTCTGCACTCTGGAATTTGTCTCCCATCAAAAACCTTCACAAACTCTCTTTCATACTTTCATTTCATTATCAACATTAACTAACCATCATCTTCACGCTTGCATACTTTGAATAACTTTATGCTCTTTCTTAATTGCCACAAACACACTGGTACTGTTTGATCCATTGAATCTTTCATGGGTTCAATCATGAACCTGAAGAAAATCCTTGCAATCTTAGATCACTTTCCAGTTTGTTCATCTCCAAGAAAGAAGTTAGTTTCTGGATTTGGGATAGGGGTTGTTTCGTTTTTCATTTTCTTATTTATATTATATTTTTCCAATTCTTCTTTCAAGAATCCAGATTCAGATAAACTTTTTATCCAAGGGTTTAATATCAGTAACAACAGTTCTTGTACAACATCAAGTATCAATTCCACATCTTCTTCTTCAATTGTTATAGCAAATTCCACACAATTAGACCAAAACCCTAAAGTTTTGGTTAGTGAGAATAGGGCTGAATCAAACAGTTCTAGTTTAGATATTAGGTTATGACTCCTTGGTAATGATGGAAAAGGTGATACCAATTTAGGGAAATTATCTGGTGATGTTAAAAATGGAAGCTTTGATGAAATTTCTGTTTAAAGTTAGTGACTTTAATGATACCCATTTGATAGATGTGAAAAATGAAACTTTTAGTAATGGGAGTGTTAAATCAGATGGTTTAGACCAAGATCATGGTAAAATTATTCAAACTTTGAGTAATGTTGGTGGATCATTTGAAGAATGTGATATTTTTAATGGAAGATGGGTGAAAGATGATACGAAACCGTATTATCCGGCTGGTTCGTGTCCGTATGTAGACAAAGATCTCAATTGCCATCTTAATAAGAGGCCAGACGACGAGTTTGTTAAATGGAGGTGGCAGCCATTTGGATGTGAATCCCAAGGTAATGATCATAATTTCTTCAAAATGCTATTACTCTCAATTTCATGATTATAATGTTGTCAAATGATCTTTATAAGTTATGCTTCAATATTGGACAGGAAGTATCATTATGCAACTTATGTTTCAAGTTGAATATGGACAATAACTTATGTCTTTTTTCTAGAAAGTAACAATAATATTGAATCTCAAAAGTCAAAGATCTACACTACATATTTTGGAACTTAAGAATTAAAGTATACATTTTTTTACCATAATTGGATATACAATAATACAAGTGGTTATTTAACCTTTTAAGTTGTGATTATAAATGTATTGATCAATTTATGAGCTTTGTCCTCACTTCATTTTTCTTTTTTTAGTTTGAATGCAACAGATATTTTGGAAAGATTAAGAGGAAAGAGAATGGTTTTTGTTGGAGATTCCTTGAATAGGAACATGTGGGAATCACTTGTTTGCATACTCAGGCATTCTCTCAAGAACAAAAAAATGGTTTATGAAATATCAGGAAGAGGAGATTTCAAGAAAAGAGGAATTTATGCTTTCAGATTTGAGGCAAGTTAGTTATACTATATTTGACTATGAAAGTCAAACTTCTTTTGGACTTCGTCTAATGAGTCGAGAAATGCTTGTAATTTGTGTAGGACTACAACTGCACTGTGGATTTTGTGAGTTCTCCATTTCTAGTAAGAGAGTCATCTTTCAAAGGCGAAAATAGTTCTTTTGAGACACTAAGATTGGATTTAATGGACCGAGTGACTTCAATGTATCAAGATGCTGACATTTTGATCTTCAACACGGGACATTGGTGGACTCATGAGAAAACTTCACGAGGGTATGTCTTGCAATATTAACATAAAACTATAATCATATCTTGAACATTTGGAACGCGTCAAAAAGACGTCATACATGTAACTCTGATTGAACTCTTTTTTTGTTTTGCTAACAGGGAAAACTATTATCAGGAAGGCAACCGTGTTTACCCAAGACTCAAAGCTCTTGATGCATATTCAAGGGCTCTTTCCACATGGTCCAAATGGATAGATAAGAGCATTGACAGTCAGAGAACTCAAGTTATCTTTAGAGGCTATTCACTCACTCATTTCAGGTAGCTTAATGTTTTTTAGGGTTGACTTCAAAAGTCAAAGTCATTAAGCATGTGATTCATTGTTTGCAGGGGAGGGCAGTGGAATTCAGGAGGGCAGTGCCACACAGAAACCGAACCGATTTTCAATACTAGTCAGTTAACTAACTACCCATCAAAGATGCGAGCTTTTGACAATGTGCTGCGTGTGATTAAAACTCCAGTGATATATCTCAACATTAGCAGGCTAACAGATTACAGAAAAGATGGTCACCCGTCGATTTACAGAACAAATTACAAACCAGTGCCCATAAAGCAACAAAAACCTTTTGCAGAGCATTCACAAGATTGCAGCCATTGGTGTTTGCCAGGTGTGCCGGATACTTGGAACGAGCTGTTGTATGCATCTTTATTGAAGGTTGGAAGAGGATCTTGGAAAAGATGAAATTTGTTGTAAAGTTTATGGCTTTTTTTGTTTGCGAGGTTGAGAGAGTTGGGAGAGTTTTGGTTATTATTGGGTGTGTTAACTTGTTTTAGTTTGTTTCTTATTTGGTGGATTTAGCCGAAGCTTCGTTGTTTTTGGGGATGCATATCGTCGCTGAATTGTTTTTGATGATTTTGTCATATGAGATAAAGGATCACACCTAGGCTTGCCATGTGTCCACCAAACAAGCATGTGGCATGCAACACGATGGTTAGTAAGGAAAGGTGTGTTCCGCTATCCAAGATAGCGAATCCCACACAAGCTGGCCACGTGCCCTTTACCTTTATCTCATATAGCGGGATCCCTAAAAACAATTCACGATCGATTTGGATCACTGAAAAGCGTCTATTGGCTAAACTCACCGAACCACCAAAAAAAGTCTCTTTAACTTGTTGGGAGTTGTATGCTGAGTAGGTAGCTTGAATATGTGGCATTGGTATGAAGTCTATTTAATTACTAACTAGTTAATAGACAGGCGCAACGTGCTGGCTGTTTACGAAATAAGACTGTTACATATAATGTTACATATTTAGTGATTTGATTACATCATTCTTGCATAACTACATATATTGATAATTATGTGGAACACTGGAACGACGAAGGGGATGTTTTATGGCTAAAATTTTGTGCTAGATTTGTTGTTTGTCAATATCGGATATACCTTAATGGAAGTTAAACTAAACTTAGGGGTTTTATTGCCATTAGTAGAAAGTATGTTTAGAATGTTTTTATATATCTGTTAAATTAGAGAGGCCTAGTATGTACTAATGAAAGTTAATAACTGTTTTACAATTATTTTTGATGGCTATATTAACCCATCAAATCTATTGTAAAAACTCAGATCAATCAATACATCAGAAAGTTTATATCATCTTTTGTTATTCATCTCTTGTTCATATCATATTGTGTATGATTGTTTCTTGATTTATCAAAAGTGGTGGTATCAGAGCAAGGTTGCAAATATGGGAGAAAAAGTAAGAAAGAAATCGATCCAGAAAAGCAACGGGTTCGAAATCAAATCAATTGATTAGAAAGAAAAATAAGAAAAGGGGCAGTGATTGGGTTTGAATCGCACCCGATAATCAGTCAAGGGAAGAAAGAAAGTTAAGGAGGCCTCGTGATTTTGCAAAAGGACTCGTTCATCGAATTATTAAAAAACCGTAAGTTTGACTCATATCTTTGTTTAATTTCAAATTAATCAATTCACAATTCTTGAAATTTGAAATAAAAGTGCTAATTGTTTAAGGATATTTTTAAACATTTAAATAAAAATAACCAAAAAAATGTTTCTAGTCAAAAATTTGTTTATCCAAATATATACATAAAATTTATTTATCCAAATATATACATAAAATTTATTTTTTTGAATAGGAATTGATTTCTTTTAATAAGAAATAAATAGTTGTAATTTTTTAAAAATTAATGAAAGCAAGTCAAACGAATCCTATATTTTAAGTAGAAAGAAAACGAATCCATTTATCTTTGCGTGGCAAGAAAGTAAGTCCTGTGTGGCAAAGAAGTCCTGTGTAGCAAAGAAGTCATGTGTGGCATAAGTTCTGTGTGGCAAAGAAGTCCTGTGTGGCGTAAGTCCTGCGTGACAAAAATATCATGTGTGGCATAAGTCCTATGTGGCAAATAAAACCCGTGTGGTACAAGTAAGCAAAAGAAAGATTAAAGCAAGAACTGCAAGATAGGGAAGAAAAAGTCCAAGAAAGTAAGGCAAGAAAGCATGGTTGGGAAAGAAAGCAATAAAGATGGAAGCCCATCAACATCGGTTCAAGAGCAAGGGAACGTATCTCTTCAATGTCCAAAATTGACGGAATCAAATTTCAATGAATGGTCCATTATGATAGAGACAATCTTCAAGGCATATAACTTTGGGAAACACTTGGATCAATGGAAGGAATAAACGAAAGGAAAGATAATACAACGAAAGAGATGATCTTCCAAACATTACAGGGAGTGTTCTAATGCAAGTGGCGCAATTCCAAAGTGCAAAGGAAGTATAGGATGCGATAAAAACTCAATTTCTTGGTGCAGATATGGTTCAAAGAGCGCGTCTACAAACTTTGAGGAGAGAATTGGAATCTTTTAAGATGAATGAGAATGAAATTGTAAATAACTTTGCAAGCAAGTTGGGAAGTATACGTTCCAAATTTAAAAGTCTTGGCGCAACTCTTAAAGACAAGAAAATTGTAAGGAAGTTGCTTACCTTGGTACCAAAGAAGTATCTACCGGTCATGGCAAATATCGAGCAATATTCAGAGATAGATAAGATGCCATTTGAAGAAGCAGTGGGAAGAATAACAACTTTTGAAGAACGCCTTAAATTTTTAGAAGAATCGAAGCACGATTATCAAGGAAGGCTGTTGATAGCAAGTAAAAGCAATTCAGAAAGTCGACATTATGGAAGAGGACGTGATGATCAAAACCGTGGAAGAGGAAGATGAGCATTCAGAGGTGGAAGAGGATCATTCCGAAGAGGAAGAGGACGTGGAAGAAGTACACATCAAGAAACCGAAGACAAGAGTAAGTTCAGATGTTTTGATTATAGTGAATACGGACACTTTGCAAGAGATTGCTTTAAATAGAAGGAAGACAAGGAAGAAGAGGCTCATCTCGCCTATGAAGATGAACCATTGCTATTGTGAAAGGAAGTCAAGAAAGATTAAAGACCTTTTTAAACCAAGTTTAGTTTAAGTGGGAGTATTGGAAGTCAAACTAAATTTAGGGGTCTTATTGCCATTAGTAGACAATATGTTTAGAATGTTTTTATACATCTGTTAAAATTAGAAGGGCCTAGTATGTACATATGAAAGTTAATAACTGTTTTACAATTATTTTTTATGGCTATATAAATCCAACAAACCTATTGTAAAAACTCAGATTCGATCAATACATCAGAAAGTTTATATCATCTTTGTTCTTCATCTCTTATTCATATCATATTGTGTATGATTGTTTCTTGATTTACCAACATACATACCCTTGGTATGAGTTCCAAAAGTGCATCATCAAAGGTAATACAAATAAGGTTTTTGGGTTTGATATCAGAGAGGTAAAGACTCATATGATATATAGCATAGCCCACAAAAGCAAAAACAATAAATTAAAAAAATTGTTGTTACATATAACAGTATCAACCTAGGCAGCAGACACGTTAAGACTTAGACTGTTGTTACATATAACAGTCTCGAACCCAGACAGCAGACATGTGAAGACACGTTAAGACTTAGGGGGTGTTTGTTTTTTCTTCAAACATCTTCAAGGGAGCTAATGTCTGCAGGCGCGCAGACATTACCCTTGAAGACTGTTTGTTTTTTTTCTTAAAACAGATCTGAAGTTATCTTCTTTCATCTTAAAAGAAAAGCAAGGAAATCTTGCTTAAAACATCTTCACAAAAAAACCCTACTCTTCTCCCTTTGCAGCCACCCTCTCATCCACTGCTCCTACCACCGTCCGCCAACACCACCACCCACCGTACGCCGCCACCACCACCCCCGTACCCCGCCGCCACCGTCCACCACCATCCACCGCCACCACCACCGTCCACCACCCACCATCCATCACCCCCACCGTCCACCACCCACCATCCATCACCACCACCGTCCGCCACCACCACCATCCATCACCGCCACCACCACCATCCATCACCCACCACCACCACCATCCATCACCGCCACCACCACCACCATCCATCACCGCCACCACCACCGTCCACCACCCACCATCCATCACCACCACCGTCCACCACCCACCATCCATCACCACCACCGTCCGCCACCACCACCACCATCCATCACCACCACCGTCCACCACCCACCATCCACCACCACCACCATCCATCACCACCACCACCATCCATCACCACCACCACCATCCATCACCGCCACCACCACCATCCATCACCCACCACCACCACCATCCATCACCACCACCGTCCACCACCAACCAAAACCATCCATCACCACCACCCATTGTCCACCACCACCATCCACCGCCACTACCCACCGTCCGCCGCCACTACCACCATCCACCACCACCACCTTCCACCACCCACCAAAACCAAATCGGCATGGCAAGCAAAGACTAAAAACTAGATGTAACTTGAATAAATGACTTCTATCTTGTGAGATAAGTTTGACAGTTATGCAGACAGTATCAGCTTATAAAAACAAACAGTCTTATATTTTCAGCTTGCAGATCTTCAGACCACATCTTCAGTTGCAGACATGAAAACAGATGAAATCAGCTTGCAGACAGTTTATGTCTGCAAAAACAAACAGCACCTTAGACTGTTGTTACATATAACAGTCTCGAACCCAGGCAGTAGACACGTCAAGACTTGACTTATAAAAAGAACATCATGGGCCATCCCACTCACAAAACATATTGGTTTTCTATCAAAACTCAAAATATAAATAGCACAACCAGCAACGGCTAAAAACAATCTGCGGCGTAAGCCCATCAATATTAGGGGCGTTTTGGTCCGATTTTGACGGTTTTTGAGTCAAACCGTAAACCAAACCATTACCGACAGCTTTTTATTATTGAAAACTGATGTGTGGGTGAAATAATGTGTGTTAAGTGAGCCATATAGTGTGTTTATATGTCTTGGACATGATTACTTTGAGCGGTTTTACGTTTGCAGGTGAGTGGAGTTTAAAGGAGCTAAATTGGAGTATTTGAGATGGAGTGGAAATGCAGATTTTATTATGTGGGGTGATAGAGAATTTGAAGATGTGGTCGAAAACGGGACGTAAAACGGAGCTATAACGAATAAGTTATGAGAAAAACAGTACGGTACGACAGTCACCGCAAAGCAGTGGCCACTGACCGTAGGCTTCGGTCACCACCGTAGCTTACAGTGGGGAGATCGTAGCTTACTGTCGCCTGGGCGGAAAAAACTCGAATTTTTGGTTTTTTCTTCTATATTTAAGCCCGGTAAAGCTCTAGAACGGCTAAGCTTCATACCCTAACATATTTTGACGAATTTGGAGCCTTTTTCCACTATCATAACACCTCCAAATCATCCGAATCATCCATGCCATCATCCATTGAAGAATCAAGAAAGCTATTGAAGATAATTATGCAAGGCTAGTCCGCTCGTGACCATCTCCGGGCTTAGGGTGTTTATTGGATTGTTGGTATTCTAAACCTTACTTTTGGATTTTGTCTGTGTGCTTAAAGCGTTTTTGGTAATCAATTCAATTTGCAGTTTATCCGTTAATGATTTGTAGTCATCAACAATTAGGATTGAGTTCTTAGTGTTATTGGCTTAGTTATCTTTAACCATAATACTGAATTGGTTCATCAACACCTAAAATTGACAATCAATTAGATTATTGTTTAGCCGTGTTAATCATTCGGATTAAGTTCTGACGATCAAGACAGTCAAACATTTAGTCATTTGGTTTAACTGATTCAAACAAAGATTATAATCCAATATGTTTAATTATCTATCCAACTTACTTCAAACCTGAAACCTGGAGATTGGTTACAAACCAAAGTATTAGTGTTTTCGTTTAACAAATCTTTTAAACCGCTTGATATCGTTTGTCCAACTAGTATTAGTATTTAAGTATTGAACTTGATTAGCACTTTCCATTGATTCCCTGTGGATTCGACACCTTATTTCCCTTATTAGTAAAGGTAATTTATAAATGTTTTTGATTGACCTTTCAACATCGATAAAAAACCGAAACCGTACTGTTAAAATTTGAAACTGAACCAAACCGAACCGTTAGAAACGGTTTGGTTCTGGTTTGGTTTCACGATTTGAAAATCATAATTACAAAACTTTAAGTAATGTTTGGTTTCCTTATAACTGCGAAAGCTGACTTATAAGTTTCCTCAGGGTACAGAAAACTTGAATTACAGAGAAGTAGACAATATTTTAATAGAAAGTGATTTTTGAACTAATGAAGCGTTAATAGTTTGTCACGTTTGCAGACATTCATTTGACGTAAATAAAGATGAATTTTTGTAGGTATGAACTAGAGCAACATATCAATTGAGTGTTCAAACAATTAACAGAAAAACTATTTCACTTAGGTTAGAGCCCATTGTTCACTAGAAAGATTTGTCATATATTTAAAAAATTAAAATGTAATTAAATCTCACGGTCCGGTCCGGTCCGGTTTTATACGGCCGGTTTTTGGTATAAACCGTGAACCAGACCGTTCACTACGGTTTAAAACTTTTGAAACCGGCCGACCGAAAGTAACGAAAAAAACCCGACCGTATAACCTAATCGTTGACTGTTTGAGCGGTTTCATGGTTTCAATCCGAACCGTGAACATCCCTAATTAATATTAATCTATATTCATAATTTATAATTATAATTATAATTATTTTTCTATGACTTGACAGTCGATCATTTTTTGCAAAGGCAAATTTGCGACTAATCTATGAAATAATTGTAAGATATGAAAATGAGGTCGAGTAGTTGTTACTTTTTGACCGGTAGATTGCAAAAAAGTCCTTTGATTGTGGCATATGTCATAGAGAGGACGGGGCCTATGCCTATGCGGCAAAAACAAATTGGGTTCAAATCCTCATGGCTTCCCTTCATGACAACCCTTTACCGCTTAAACAAGATCCATTTTTTTTACCGTTAACCACGTTCCAAAGTACATTTTTAATTATTTTTTATTTATTTCAAATAAAAAAAAAGTTTTAAGGTATTTATGGATAGGTACCGCTATTATTGATTTTGTGATTTGTAAATACTTAAGGGTTAAATCGATGTGTCAATACATGATTGGTCAGTGCTAAAATACTGCACATGAGTGACCTTTTTCCCCTCTTAAGTCCTTCATATCTCTATATACATTTGACAATCCTTCAATGGATGATCACCTTTTTTTTACCGCAAATTTCATTAAAACAAACCATACTCCCTTACTATCAAGCAGCTAGCAGGGGCAGGCAGAAAACAACATATAGCAATTTAAATAGACAATAGAGTATGAGAGCAATTCACTCATATTTATGGTAAAATTAATATATAACTTGATTAATTAACAAAAGCTAATTAGATCAATACACTTGCTCAAATATTTTAAATTGGAAATTCAGTTTACTACTCTAGGTATGTTTATAACCTTTATCTTTCGGGATGGAAATGCTTTCGGGATGGAAATGCTGTTGGAAATTTATGTTAAATGAATGGATATTTTATTTAATGAAACTCTTAATATGGTGAATTAAAAATAAACTTTTGGGTAGATATGTCACTTGATGATATTTACTAGAGTTTATGTCTCAAATTAAGTGAAACCTTTCACTCATTCATGTTTATTGCATAAATTTGCCTAAAGAAAAAGAAGAGAAGTTAGGAATAAAACTGATGATCATCAACAACAAACCTAAGTATATTTCTTTTTCATGGAATATTGTAGAGGAGAACTCTCTAAACTTCATCTTCATATTATCAAGTTCTATCACACTAAAGAATCTGGTGTAGCCTCGGGCGCATAGCCTTCCCCGGCAGTACACACTGTTCCAGTTGTTGTACCCTGGGAGACAGACGACTCTTTAGTAGAGACCCTAAATCTGTTTTAAGAGAAGCGTATTGAAGACGTGCCTCAACCACACTCAATATATATTGTTTTGTTCATCTTTTGTTGCAGTCAATGGAGTCAGCCACATCAAGGAAAAATTAAGACGAATGTGAAGATACTCAACGAGTGACTGACTCGAGTCAAAGAGTTTCTGTTGAAGTTCTCATCGAAGACATCGACATAAATCTTTATATTAATATAAATTGCATTTTATTTTATTTCTTTTTTGGTTGTGTATACGGTATTGTACTACGGTATTTCTCTTGTATAACGAGAGTATCGTTATACTTATTTTATTTTTATTATTTTTAAATAATATTGTGACCCATGTCCTACAATCTTAAAATAGATTTCGTGAGATTGTTGCTACAATCTTAAAACCTTATTTATAAGGATTTCGGGTTCACGAAAGAATTAATCTAAAAGGTTTTTGATTTTTTTTCATGAAACTTTTAGAAATAATTTTGGGAAATAATATCATGTGTAGTACAAGATCGTTTTGGATATGTTAAAAGATTGGAGTACAATCTTATATTTAAAAAAAATTATTGTGTTACATAACGAAATGTTTGATTCGACCGTTTGGTTTATAAATGATTTTTGTAATCGTGAGTATTCTAACAACAATGTTAGAAATAGTGTTTGGATAACTGTTGAGGTTTTATATCTAACAACCGTGTTAGAAATGGTTCTTAGTAAACCGTTCATTTTTAAATGATTGTTGTAATTGGCGGTTTTCTAAAATCGTGTTAGAAATGGTGCATAAAAACATCCGTTTAAAACCAATTTTGTAATCTCTTATTTTTTCTAACTTATGGGTTAGACCGGGTGTATTGGTATACAACATATATGTTTAAATGTCTAACATGCGTGTTAGATGAGATTTATTATATATATATAAATATATGTGTTTAAACGTTTTGTGTAAACGTTAATTTCTTAACGGACGTGTTAGAAAATAGTATAGTGAGACATACATGTGCATTCTAGTGAAATAGTGCACAAAAGATTCCACGTGTGTCTGTTCATATTCCTTATATTAAGTTACTAATAATTTCCGCATTAATTTGGTGTTAATGGAGTAACTTTTGGGTTATTCACTAGAAAAACCAACAATTTAAAAGGTTTTTCCTCAACGTTTAATGTTTCATGTATGTATTGTTTTTCGTCTAATGTGCGCGTTAGAATCGCTTAAGTTCTAACATGTATGTTAGAAATCGTTTATTTTATAAACTGTACTGCATGGAAATGTTTTTTTGGACATTGAATTTTCTAACATGTGCGTTCGAGACAATTAGAAATGGTTTGTTTTATAAACTCTATTCTTGGAAAACGTTATATGAAAGCTTTAAGTTTTGTAATGCGTGCGTTATAACATGTTTTTTTTAAACATGTGTGCTAGAAACTGTTTTAGTACATGGATATTTTATAAAGCCTCATTGATATTAATAATATAATTTATTGCAAAACTAAGGAAATGATTTAGGATGATTTTTAAACAAAATTTTGTATTTTTAAAATTTTACAAAATGATTTGCTACTCTTGCTAAAAGTGGTGTATGTTAAACTAAGATAACGTTCTCAAGGGTACTTATAGCGGAAAACAACTTCGTGTTGCTTGAACAAGATAGATTGTCCAAGCTTTGTCACTTAAGTGTAGTAATTGTAACAACTTGACGTTAATTTGAACATACTTGTTCAAGAATATGGTTTCAAAATTGAAACGAGGATATAAGTATGTGTGCATGGAGTTCTTTTTGAGGGAGTACCTCAATACATAACATAAAATGATATCACTAAGATAATTTCGGTCAGATGATGAAAGTGTTGAAGATAATAACACTTTGTGATTTGATGTCTAAATGTCGTCTGTTTATCCATTTATCGAATTTTTATTAAAAGGTGTTTTACACTTTATGTTGTAGTTTCGGTTGTATTATTATTTTGTGTTCAATATCTTCGGATAACACATGCAGTTTTACAACCAAATACAACAATATTTATTGTGACGTACAAAATTATTTTTTACATTTTTAATGAAAATTTATGTTTAAAAAGAAGAATAATTTTAAATGGATAATGCAAAAAGAATATTGCATAAGAAACAACTTGTGAGTTGTTGCATTGACAAAAGTTTAAGACGAGACATCAAATGTATAATCATATCATGAGAGGGCCATGGAATAACAAGGTGAGTGTATTAAGATGAAATACACAAGAATGTGATATTTAACTCCTTGGAAATCAGTAAATGCGAATTAATATATGTTAATGATGTATTTAACTCATTGGAGATTAAATAGGTGTGAATTATAACATATGAATTAATATATGTTGATGAGATATTTAAATCCTTGGATATTCATCATTGAAAATTCACCGAGTTGAATCGTAAGAGATTTATTATGCTATTATTGAAATTGATATTAAGTAATATTAAGAGATTTGTTATAATATGCTTACAAAAGTGATGAATATATAGATGTTTCTACTCTCATCCATTTTGTTTGAACTATGTGAAAGTTTGTCTTTCATTTTGAGAGAGTATCCTAATAAATAGTTTCAAAAGACAACGATGAAATGTATAAATCACTTTATGCAAATGTGAATTCCAAGAGTTTGAGTGTCAATCTACTTGACTTTATCTCAACATAATAGTGATTGTAGACGAGTAGCGTTATCTTGTTGGTAATAAACATATTCATCAAAATGATTTGGATTAAGACTTATGTTCAAAGTCCATATAAATCAATGGTGAAGCCTTGAAGATCAAAGGCAAAAGAGTTATGTTCCCTAAATGAATGAAAAAGTTATGTATGTTCTATAAACAATAACTTGTGAGACTTTGCTGAATATTAAGGTTTGGAAATTGTGAATAAGTCTCATAATTTTGTCTAAACAAAGGGTGGAGTGTTTCAAAGTGATATTGTAATGGCTGTGAATGATTAGAATGATGCATCTTCTGTTCATATGCTAAAGTATTGTAGTCTAAAGCATGCTAGACTAATACTTGTTAATTATGGTGCTTTGCGAAGACTAATTAATGTGAAACATTCACAACAAAAGAATGAATTTATGTATAGACAAATTTAAAGAGGGTTTTCATTCAATCTAAGGAAATGATATAACTTATGAGGATCGTCAGAAGACCTCAACTTTTTAGGTATGTTCTAGATGGTGATTTATAATCCTTCTAGATTTGTGATGGTTTGTTAACAACCTTATGACAAATTTTTCTTAAACTTTATCAAGTGGTGGAAGCTAACACTAAGGCATCTGCTACTTTATTAGTTAGTAAACATTAATGAACTCACTGATACAAAGACGTGGTCTTGTTCAAATCATGAGTGCCGATTTATGGTCATAAGTAAAGTTAAGCAAATTATGTCAAAATGCAAGACATGTGGGGGAAGCCATTTAAGAAACAACCCTTTTGGGGTATATGGTAATTGAGATGATTTCTCACACTTGTGTAGAAAGGAAGAACCTTTCTTTACCCCATCCAAAAGTTGGATGATGTTATCCAATAGCACTTAAATGTGGAGGTGACTTGCATTTGAACTTGAAAGGTTTAGCAATGAGAATTATTGTAATTCAATCTAACATTGCAAGCACACGACTAAGTGGAGGACAAAAAGGTCGTAGTGCATAATGGAGATGTGTTTGCCTTAATGATAAGTGTATCTTACAAAGACAAATATTATAACCAGATTCAGGTGGCCACTATGGTTATAGTCTTAGAAAGTTGACAATAGGGCAAAATTAACTTATAAGTTAAGAACACATCATGACAACTGATCTCAACTACGCAAGTTATCTGTAGTGACTAGACAAAGTCAAAGATAATGTTATGGATCCAACAAGTTGAGGGTTTAGTAGAGATCAAGTTGTGGAAAGAGACTAAAGCCCATGAAAAAGGGTATATAAAGGAAAACCTAACTTAGTTGACTGGAGATCCCAAGATCTAAGTTCAATAGGACAACCTAATTATATATCTAAGGGTGGTCACTGTGGGGGGCACAACTTATGTATAAGTTGACACATAAGCTAATATATATATCCTCCTAAATTATAAAGGGAGTTTAATTACTTCCTAGTCCATTCCTATAACAACAGTGACATGTTGTGAGGCTAAGCATACTATATGGTTAATGATTTACAACCTTAATGCTTTTAATGATTTGTGGATAATCACTTATGTGAAAGAGACGTGGGGTCGCTTCGAATGAAATTGTGGGGTGCGCAATTCCTAGAGCTTTCACAGAACCAGGCTAGTGTTCCAGGACCATAATGGACACGCCAATGAGGGGATGTGCTCGGCTAGGGATAGTATTGTGTGAAGTGTATTGTCGTCTACACAAATGGGGGTTTGTTCAAGGACATCGTGTCTAATAACCACTAAGAGACTAAGTATCTTCACAAAGGAAGGTTCAAAGCTAACACCTACCTATCCTGCAATATTCAACTGTCGAGGTTCCATTGGATATCTTGTGTGTGTTTTGATCAATCTCCATTCATGTGGGGGATTGTTGGAAATTTATGTTAAATGAATGGATATTTTATTTAGTGAAATATTAATGAAACTCTTAATATGGTGAATTAAAAATAAACTCTTGGGTAGAGTTTTATTTATGTCATTTGATGATATTGAGTTTATGTCTCAAATTAAGTGAGACCTTTCACTCATCCATGTTTATTGCATAAATTTGCCTAAAGAAAAAGAAGAGAAATTGGGAATAAAAATGATGATCATCAACAACAAACCTAAGTATATTTCTTTTTCATGGAATATTGTAGAGGAGAACTCTCTAAACTTATTATCAAGTTCTATCACACTAAAGAATCCTGTGTAGCCTTGGGCGCGTAGCCTTCCTCGGCAGTACACACTGTTTCAGTTGTTGTACCCTAGAAGACAGACGACTCTTTAGTAGAGATCCGAAATCTGTTTTAAGGGAAGCGTATTGAATACGTGCCTCAACCACGCTCAATATATATTGTTTTGTTCATCTTTTGTTGCAGTCAATAGAGTCAGCCACATCAAGGAAAAATTAAGATGAATGTGAAGATACTCAACGAGTGACAGACTCGAGTCAAGGAGTTTCTGTTGAAGTTCTCATCGAAGACATCGACATAAATCTTTATATTAATATAAATTGCATTTTATTTTATTTCTTTTTTGGTTGTGTATACGGTATTGTACTATGGTATTTCTCTTGTATAACGAGAGTATCGTTATACTTATTTTATTTTTATTATTTTTAAATAATATTGTGATAATTGTATCGGCTATAAGTTCTGTGGTAGCATTCATGGCTGCAAGTATTATAGTTTATTATGCATGGAAGCACAGAAATAAATCAAAAACAAGACAAGGTATGTGCCTTAACTCTAAAAATTGCCACAACCAGAGTCAATATGTTGTTTCTAAATCCTAATCAGTGTTACCAGTTTGCCTAATTTAACAACGCTCAACTAAGATTCTACAATAAGCTATTTGGTCAAGAAACATTCTGAACTCATAAATGCTATAGGTTCTAGTGACACTAGGTTGTTGAAGCTTATGAACACTGGTAGCTTGAATGTCAAAAAATCCACGATTAAGAAAGCCACAAGTTCTTTTGATGAGGCTAACAAGCTTGGGCAAGGGGGATTTGGGGCGGTATACAAGGTAGTATTACATAATCAACTATTTGACCTTATTAAACTAGATTTCCTTATTCATGTCTTTTGCATACTTGGGAGTTGCTAATTAGTTTATATTAATGTTCTATATGTCAAGAACTCGTTTTTTGATTGACTAAGGGTGTTCTTCCAAACGGAAGAAAGATTGCTGTTAAGAGACTTTTCTTCAACCATCGACACAGAGCAGGTGACTTCTATAATGAAGTCAACATAATTAGCAGTGTTGAGCACAAAAATCTGGTCAAACTTGTAGGAGTTAGTTGTCTGGGGCCCGAAAGCGCTCTCATTTATGAATACCTACCAAACAGGAGTCTTGATTATTTCATCTTTGGTGAGCACTAAGAAAACAATTTTCTAAAACTCTCCACACAAAAAATAAATAAATAAAAATCAATTAGTCAATGACATTAAATGCAATTTTTTTTTGTTAATTTATCAACTTGAGCAGATTCAATTAAAGGCAAGGACCTAAACTGGCGAAAAAGATTTGATATTATAATTGGAATAGCAGAGGTTTGGTTAACCTTCACGAAAACAGTAAAACAAGGATCATTCACTGGGATATAAAAGCTGCTAATATCTTGTTGGATTCAAGGCTTCGTGCCAAGATTGTTGATTTTGGGTTAGCCAGGTCTTTCCAACAAGATAAAAATCATATAAGCACTGCGATTGCAGAAACATTATATGCACCATTTCACCAATTATCTTATTTTACCAACGATAAACTAAGTTAAATATATTAATTATTACTCATTCTTTCAAACACCGCAGAGGATATATGGCTCTAGAATACGTAGGTCATGGTCAATTAACTGAAAAAGTGGATGTATATAGCTTTGGTGTGCAAATTTTTGAGGTGGTTACTGGAATACCAAATCGAGGACCACAAACGTCAGAGTATACTCACAATTTGGTTTCAATGGTAACTATGATTACTTTTGCATATTTATGTGTCAATAATAATTCACATAAAACTAACTGATTATGGCTGCAAATTTGCATTGATATAGGTCTAGAGGCATTTTAAGCAAAGGTCAGTGGATGAGCTTTTTGACAAGAACATAATGTTGTAGAGTTATAGTAATGATGACATGAAGGAGGAGATAGAGAGTAGTACATATAGGACTTCTTTGTATACAAGAAGTTGCATCTGTAAGAATAAATATATGGATATATATATATATATATATATATTTATGTGTGGCCATCATTATCATTTATATAATAATAGATCAAAAACGATTCAAAAAGGGGTAGCGGCACAGCTTGTTGCCCGCTTGCCTTTTGTTTCGATGTAATCCAAAAGACATTAAAATTATTCAATTTATAAAAAAAAAGTAAAAGTCGATTATATCAAAAAAAATTATACCTTGTTATTATGTTAGCTAGGTAATTGTTTGTAGATACGTTATTACGAACGTTTTATGAGCCTAGAAACTAGTCGCAAATCGATACGTTAAGCTTGTGTTCATACATTAATGGAGGATAAGTTACAGAGAGAATCCGGCATGGTAACGTTACAATGGATAAATATGGCACAGATCTCTATGCACATTCACTAGGAAAGGCCTATCTGTAGGCAGTCCTCCTCATTCGTTAACATCACTAACGAATGAGGCTTCCCATAGCGAATGACCTCCCATTCGCTAAACATCCTTAGCGAATGGGCATTACTTTAACGAATGAGCCTCCATTCGTTATACAGTAGTAACGAATGAGCTCTTACATTAACGAATATGTCTAGTATTTAACGAATGAGGCCCATTCGCTAAACATCCTTAGCGAATGTGCCTTTATACATTAATATAAAGACTAAACAACCCCTATCCTATTCGAACAGCCGCGGACACCAAATTCGTGCACTAACATTGTTGATGTACCATATTGTCATTACTTGCTAATCAAGGGTTTCCCCTTGGGTGTATATAAATACATGGAAGAGATATATTAACATCATAAGAAAAACCTAACTCTCACATTAAGAAATTCGTGACCCCCTATCTCTCTATATTCGGTTTCTCAAGAACCCTAATCCCCATCACTAACATACATCCTAAAGGAGAACTCGACCAAGCTGACTATCATGCCATCAAGAGGATTCTCATCAGCCATGACTACTCTCTATGCTATAACAGGTATGTTTTACTTGTGGGTTTATCATAACATTCATATTTTCTATTACATACGTGAAGAATTGATCAACATGTGGTATCCGAGCGATGTTGATTAACCAGTTCTTTATGTTTTCCCTAAATCTGGATCTAAACTGGAAAACATGAAACTAAAATCTGATAAACCCGAATTCTGTTTTCTTACTTTATTATCATTAAATTCTTATTAACTTATTGAAATCTGGTTATATATAAACTGTTTAAAAACAATCTTATAACCAATTTCACAGCAATAACCTGTTAAAAACTTTATCGTTTTTCGGTGGTGTTCTTCGTGTTCATCATGAGTTTTTCGAAAATATTACATATTTTGGTTAAAATTCGGATTATGATTATGTTTTTTTCCTAAAATAATTGAATAAACAAATATTCAAAGATTTTAAATTTTGAATAATTATGAAATCTATGAATTTCAAAATTAAAACAAATCTTGGAGATAAAATTAATCTGTAAAGAATTTGAACCAAAATATGTTTACCTTAAATAATTTGGATTTGGTTAAAAACTGAAATCTTGGTTAAAACCGAGATCTCAATAAAAACCGAAAATTCAAGTGTTGACAGAGAACTCATAATTTTCGAGATCTCATAAAACCGAAAACAAAATAAAAACCGAAAACTCAAGTGTTGACAGGGAACTCATAAAACCGAAAACACAATAAAAACCAAAAACCCAAGTGTTAACCGAGAACTCATAATTTCCGAGGTCTCATAAAACCAAAAACATGATATATATATATATACACACACACACACACTGTAACAGTTGGGTTGCTATTAATTAATTAATGTTTTGTAAGACACTTATAATATAAATATATATTGATTGATTTTACAAAACATAGAAAGGCTTAAACTTGAATAAATTGTTGATAAAACTTCTGTCCAAAGGTGATGCATTACATCTAGCATATCATTCAAGTTTTAATATAAGCCGTGCTAGTTTAGCCTAACATGATTTAAATGTATCGCTTTTGCTCAAAGGTGATGAGTTACATTTAATTCGAGCAAAACTAACTCGTGCATAATTAAAATGATCGTTTTCTTCTGCCCAAAGGTGACGTGTTACAATTATTTTGCACATATACTTAAATAAAATTTAATTCTGTCCAAAGGTGATTTATTTTTTGTTTAAGTAGAACTTTTAATTCAAGTTGTTTATTAGTTTGATGTTAATAGTAGACATTAATTATCATAGCTTCATAATTTTAAATGGTCCTTATCTATGCATGCCTTAGTTTATTTTTCCCCTAGATCACTCTAAGTTTCTTCTAGTTTAGTATCTTAATGTTCTCATCTAATTTCCATTAATAGCTCTGAATGGTGGAATTACACCATTAACTGGAGATAACTTTGTTGCCTGGAAGGAATCTCTTATGCTTAATGTAACGATTCCGGCAAATTCAGGTATACCCTAGCCGGAATATACCATTTATGTGTTATTTAATACTAAATATATGAATTATAATGTGTTTGTACGAGTATATAAGATTCACAGTACGAATTATACTCGAATGTACAGTTAGTCGTATTGGAATTACAATTAACCGATGAACGGTTATTGAAACCCGAACGAATCGGGGATTACGTCATAGATGAAATATATGATGTTTAGTAAGGTTTACGAAGTATTAAGGCTTCGGGATAAGTGAATTATAGCACAGAAAAAGGATTTCGATTTATTATTACGTCGGTACGTTAAACGAAACCTTTAACATCAAACCAAGCAAGAGACGATCGATCGAGCCGAAAAAGATGCACAATGACCGACAATATGATGTGTTGAGTCAATAAATGTCATGGTTTAAGTTTTTAAAGATTTTAAATCGGTTTTATATAAATTTTATTTTTAAGCCGAAAAACGACCGTTTTAGCCTCGTTTTAAGCCGAATTAAGTGTTTAACCGAAAAACGAACTGAACCAGATTATCCACAACATTATCCGGATTACACAATCCAAATGTGTGGCCATGGTTTGAGATGTGGGCCCCCCCACACATACATGGACCGATCGGTCCATGATCACCCACACACACACTTCATTTTCTTTTTTCTACAATCCAACTCTCCAAATCCTCTCAACCCTTTACACATTCATCCAACCTCCTTTGATTTATACCAAGAAACCGAGGTAAAGATCGGATTATAGTCGTGTTCATTGTCTTTTTCTCTAGTCATTTACAAGAAAATGAGGTTTCAAGTGAAAAATGGGTGAAAACCCGAGATGAAACCGATTCTTGCATGATCAAGTGATGTATACAAGTTATACAAGGGATCTTGGTCCAAGAAAGGAGTTAAAAGAGTCAAAAACGAATTTTTACGGTTAAAACCTTTGTTTTGATGTCTTAACCGAAACCATGAAAGAAATGGCTTGATTGTGGGTATAACTTGCTTGGTGTGGTGTTGTTGTGCTTGTAGGTGTTGTATCTAGTTGCTAGCAAAGGCTAGAAAGCAAGATCTTTGCGATCTAAAGCTAGAAACACAAGGTAGTTCGGTTTTTCGTATGGTTTGTAAGATTTGGACAGATTGTGGTAGACTTAGAGTTGAGTCATGAAATTTCACAGAGATGATCTACACATGAAAATATGATATCTGTGAAATTTTGATAATTTTTGGATAAAGGATGAATATTTGGTGAATTTAATGCTCGGTTTTGGCTAAAAATGGTGAAAAATAGCTAAACATCATGAAAAATTCTGGAAAAATTTAGATAAGCTTTATATAACATATAAAAGTCACACACAAAATTTCAGGTCCATTGGAGAAGTCTAAGTAGGCTTTTCGGTAAAACAAGTTCTAGGGTTTTCTAGCTCGATTTTGGTGAAAATGGCATGAAAAATGAGTTTTTGGTTCTGTAAAATTACTGGGAACTATTTGGATGGCAGGAGTCATCTCAGAAAAATTTGGGATTTTTCTAAAGTCATTTGGTATTTTCGGCATATTTGGTGTTTAAATGACGTTTAAAAATAGATAAATAAATGTTAAATATAAAAGTTAATTCTGGAAATATTTTTATAAAATTCCTTACTGTCAAAAACTGATTTGTGCAAAATTTCAAGATCCGAGACTAAACGGATATTTATTTGTGCTAAATGGAACTTAAAAACAAACTTTTAAAGCTTAAAACGTGTAAACCAGCAAAGTTCGCCTAAGCGAGCTGACTGGTGTATAAAAACCGTAAAAATGGACTATTTTCATGAAACTAAGTTAGTCAAGTAAAAATAAATCATCCGAAAATAATTCGGATGATTTGGGTAATTTTACGCGATTTAGTCGTTTCCGGTATATTAATGACAGAAACGGGCCCCGCGGCCAAACGGGGTGTCTAAACCGAGCTCTAATTTCGCCACTTTAATTAAAATATCAATAACAACTATTTTCGGGTCGTATGTGGCCAAACTCATCTTTTGAAAACATAAAGACGAATAACCGTGCTAGGCACGCAAAACGAGAAAACAAACTAATGGTAGTTTTGACTAAAGAACTCTAAGTGATATCACAATCTAAGTCCTGAGAAGTGTATCGGGGTTAACATTGTCCCCGGATCGTGTACGGTACTGGGTTAACAGTGTCCCCGGACGTACCGGTTAACACGAATTTAAGTTATATTAATAGAAATTGTGTAGTAACGACTTAGGGATCGTATTACAGATCCGGACAGGTAGCCGTGCCAGTATTACATCTCTGCTCATCAAAAAGGTGAGTTTTCACGAGCCCCTTTTTATTGAACTGTTTTAAATATTTTCCCGGGGCGGAAAGCATGTTTTTATCAAAGTGTTTAAGTACATGCCGATCGCATGGAAATGAATGTATTTATATAATGTTTATTGTACGGGAATCTTACGGTAATGTATTAAGACGGTAATTGTCTGAGTTGCTAATATTGTAAGGCCCGAAACAGTGTTCTGGGTTAACAGTGTCCCCAGAGGTTATTAAATGTATTTCTGGGTTAACAGTGTCCCCAGAGGCTATTAAATGTATTTCTGGGTTAACAGTGTCCCCAGAGGTTATTAAATGTGTTTCTGGGTTAACAGTGTCCCCAGAGGTTATTAAATGTGTTTCTGGGTTAACTGAGTTTTCACTTATAGGCTCAGCATAATTACATCATTAATTTATGATTATTAAAATGATTTGTCATGGTTTATTTAAATTAGTGAAACTCACCAACTATTCGTAGTTGACCCGTTTTCTTTACATGCTTTCTAGGTACACCCAAATTGGAATGAGTGATACGTGCTTGATGATGTGTGCTATTTTGTGGAAGCTTAAGGGTCTATATTTTGTTTTAAACATGTTAACGTACTATTGGTAAAACTTATGTGATAACGCCTAGTCGGTAATGAAACTCGGAACAATGTAATACGTTTAAATTATTGTAGTGGTGTTTTCTTTATAAGCAATGCTGTTGATATCAGATGTGTCTGTTGCATCCCGTGTACGTTTCCGCTGCGGTTACGGGGTGTTACACTTAATCTCGTCTTCCTGGATTTCGACTATGCTCTAATTGAGGATGAACCTCCAGCATTAACCAAAGATAGCACTCTTGCTCAGGATTTATTGTTCGAAAAATGGAGGAGGTGTAACCGCATGTCTCTAATGCTTATGAAAAACTCCATTAGCATGCCAATAAGAGGATCCATTCCAGACTCTGAAGATGCTAAAATATATCTGGCTTCTATGGAGGAGAAATTCAAAGGAACATCTAAGGTGCATGCTAGTACTCTTATTCTCAAGCTGGTGACTACTAAGTATGATGGAAGGAATGGCATTCGTGGGCACATTATGATGATGAAAGACATGGCCCATAAAATGAGGGGATTAGACATGGAGATCAGTGATGGTTTTGTGGTGCACTTCATCATGACTTCTCTCCCTGCTGCCTATGAAGCTTTCAAGATCAATTACAACACCCAGAAGGATAAATGGACCATGAGTGACCTGGTTGCTATGTGCGTGCAAGAGGAAGAACGTATGAAGATGGATAAACCTGAAGTTGCATACCTTGCCACCAGTTCCAAGAAGAGGAAGAACCCTCATCCAAGAAAGGAGTTTACTAAAGTTTAGAAGACTAGGTGCTTCATCCAGCTCTCAAAACTCCACTGGAAAGCCTTTCTGCAAGTTCTGTAAGAAGTACATTCATAAGCAGAAAGACTGCCCAGACTTTAAGGAGTGGCTGATCAAGAAAGGTCATTCTCTTTATGGTACTTGAATCCTATAATTTAACTGTTCCTGCTAATATATGGTGGTTTGATTCTGGTTCTATGGTTCATGTGACCAATTCTACTCAGGGATTCCTTTCAATCTGGAAGCTGGAAAGAAACCAAAGAACACTAAGACTGGGGAATGATAAAGAACTTGAAGTCATGGCTGTGGGAACTTTACAATTAATAATGAAAACTGGTTTATGTATTAAACTTTATGATACCTTATATATTCCTGAGATTACTCGGAATCTAGTATCATGACCAAAGTTAGACATGGACAATTTTGATTTTTCTCATGGTCATGGCAAACTTACTACTTTTTTAATTCTCAAGTGTTTGGTTATGGTTTTTTGGATGCTGGTCTTTATAGATTAGAACTGGATGATAATTTTTCTAAATCTTTGTTGTCGTATAATATTAATGAATCACTCACAAAGATTTAAGAGAAACGAGACTTAGAGACTTCTTCTATGTTGTGGCATCAACGTCTAGGCCACATCTCACGAGACCGATTAGCCCGACTCGTGAGAAAAGAAGTCTTACCACTTCTCGATTTCACTGATTTTGGAACATGTGTCAAATGCCTTAAAGGAAAAATGACATCAACAAATAAGAAATTCGCCACTAGGAGCTCTAATTTATTAGAACTCATTCATACTGATATCAGTGGCCCTTACCCCATTGCTGGCATAACTGGACATACTTCATTTATCACTTTCATTGATGATCATTCTCGCTATATGTACCTGTATCTCATTAAAGAAAAATCTGAATCTGTTACAACTTTTAAAGATTATAAAACTGAAGTTGAAAAAAAATTAGATCGTCAAATAAAAGTTGTCAGATCAGATAGAGGAAGTGAATATTATGGAAGACATATTGATGTGGGTCAGGCTCCTGGTCCATTTTATGAGTTTTGTAAGGGCCATGGGATCGTGAACCAATACACCATGCCAGGTACTCCTCAGCAAAATGGTGTCGCTGAATGGAGAAATCGAACCCTTATATATATGGTACGCAATATGTTAGCCAACACTAATTTACCTCTATTCCCCTCTAGACTAAAGCCTTAAAAGCAGCCGTTCATATACTCAATAGAGTTCCTTCTAAGTATGTCCCTAAAACTCCTTATGAACTTTGGACAGGAAGGAAACCGAGTTTTAATTATATGAAAGTATGGGGCTGTATTGCTGAGGCAAAACTATATAACCCTTTCCTAAAGAAACTTGACCCTAAAACTGTTACATGTTTCTTTATCGGGTATCCTGAAAATTCAAAGGGTTATCGTTTCTATTGTCCTTCCCATGTCACCCGTATTGTAGAAACCAAGCATGCAGTGTTCCTGGAGGATTACAAGATCAGTGGGAGCAGTACTAATCGTTATGAAGAATTGAAAGAAATATAATATGCGGGGGGGGGGGGGGGACTTTTCGATTGTTGTATCTCCGGTTATTCCTCTCGTACCCAATGCAATTGAACCTACTGCACCAACTTCTCCACACTCAGCTTCTCCACACCCAAAACCTGTTATAACAGAAAATGAAGGCACATCAAACACTCAAAACCAAGATAATGCTGAACCCGCTAATCAACTCTGGAGGTCATCTAGGTCCAGAAAACCTAACTTTGATGATTATGTCACCTACCTGACTGAAGTTGACGCCGAAAAGCTTAACGATCCTATCTCTTATAATGAAGCCATAAGCAGTGAACAATCTTCTGAATGGAATAAAGCGATGAATGATGAGCTTGACTCCATGAAGAAAAACGACGTTTGGGATTTGGTAGAATTGCCCAACGTGTTAAACCCGTAGGATGTAAATGGGTGTTCAAAACAAAACTTGATCTAGATGGGAACGTTGAACGCTATAAAGCGAGATTGGTTGCAAAGGGCTACACTCAGAAAGAGGGGATTGACTATCAAGAGACCTTCTCACCTGTCTCTCGAAAAGATTCATTAAGGATCATTATGGCCCTAGTAGCTCATTTTGATTTAGAGCTGCATCAGATGGACGTAAAAACCGCTTTCCTTAACGGCAATATAGATGAAGATGTGTACATGAAACAGCCTGAAGGTTTTATACCTAAAGGTCAAGAACATCTAGTCTGTAAGCTGAAAAAGTCAATATATGGGTTGAAACAAGCATCACGTCAATGGCACCTAAAGTTTGATGAAGTCATGAAGAAATAAGGTTTTGCAAAGAATCAAGTGGGTCAATGCACCTACCTCAAGATAAGTGGGAGTAAATTTACTATACTTGTCCTTTACGTAGATGATATTTTATTGGCAAGTAATAGTTTAGACATGTTGCATGAGTCAAAGCGATTACTCTCGCATAACTTCGATATGAAGGATCTACAAAGGGATCTTAGGATTATCTCAAAGGGCCTACATTGATCGTGTCCTTGCTCGTTACAAGATGCAATATTGTAATCCAATTGCAGCTCCAGTAGTTAAAGGATACGTTTTCGGTGCATTCCAATGTCCGAAAACAGAGGTTGAAAAGGAGCAGATGAGAATGATACCTTATGCATCAGTAGTCGGGAGCCTTATGTATGCTCAAGTTTGCACTCATCCAGATATTGCTTATATTTCTGGAATGTTAGGCCGTTATCAGACTAAACCTGGCCTTGAGCACTGGAAAGCAGCTACGAAGGTGTTTTGTTATCTGCAAAAGACGAAAGACTACAAACTAACTTATAAAAGAAGTGATAATTTAGAAGTGGTAGGTTACTCTGATTCTGACTTTGCTAAATGCAAAGATGACAAGAAGTCCACTTCGGGGTATGTCTTTATGTTAGCAGGGGGACCCATCTCATGGAGGAGTCATAAACAATAGCTAACAACAACTTCCACTATGATGGTAGAATATATAGCTGTTTATAATGCAACCTACTGTGGAATGTTGCTTAAAAATCTGATTTCTGGACTCAAAATAGTCAATTTCATTTCTAGACCATTGAAGCTTTACTGTAATAATTCAGCTATCGTTAGTTTCGTGAACAGTAACAGTTCGACTGGAGCTGGTTTATATCTGGATACAAAGTATTTGTTCGTGCGTGAACTAATTGAGGAAAATAAACTTTGTATTGACCATATTAGTACAAATAATATGCTAGCGGATCCGATGACTAAAGGTCTTCCACCTATAGTTTTTGAACAACATGTTGCTAATATGGGATTTATTGAAGACCTTATTTAATTGCATATTGTGCTTACTTACATTTTAATTTAATAAAATTTCCTCAGTTTTGATTTTGTATGTCTCTTAATATGTTCTGCATGAGTAATGACATATAGAAAAATTAATATACATATCAAATAGTTGAAGGGCTTACTTGTAAATTTTGATCATAACTACTTAGGTTTTAAACAATGGATGTAGTATGATTAATGGGGGTCTTGGAGCTGATGTTCAATTCAATGACTGTATTTCTCTGCTCCAGTTTGAGTTTAAAGCTAAAATGAGTGTTAAAATCTGCAGACTAATTTAGCGCTCATAATAAATGATTATTCGGTCAAGTGGGAGATTGTAAGAATAAATATATGGATATATATATATATTTATGTGTGGCTATCATTATCATTTATATAATAATAGATCAAAATCAATTATACATTGGTATTATGTTAGCTTGTTAGCTAGGTAATTGTTGATGAACCATATTGTCATTACTTGCTAATCAAGGGTTTCCCCTTGGGTGTATATAAATACATGGAAGAGATATATTAACATCATAAGAAAAACCTAACTCTCACATTAAGAAATTCGTGACCCCCTATCTCTCTATATTCGGTTTCTCAAGAACCCTAATCCCCATCACTAACATACATCCTAAAGGGGAACTCGACCAAGCTGACTATCATGCCATCAAGAGGATTCTCATCAGCCATGGCTACTCTCTCTGCTGTAACAGGTATGTTTTACTTGTGGGTTTATCATAACATTCATGTTTTCTATTACATACGTGAAGAACTGATCAACAACATCCCTTAGACCAACCATGTCTATGGCCTTACAAGTGTTATCCAAGAATATTATACCCCTACCTACACCTGCAAACCCACCTTTTACACCTGAAAGCAACATACAAGTGGATGAATTTAGTTCAAATCTGAGTTTAAAACTCAGTCTAAACAATCATGTTTCACTTCCTACAGTTTCTGACACTTCTTTTGGTCCGAGGTAGATATTTGTTTGAAAAATCAAGTATGAACTAGGGGGTTACCAGATTTGGATGACGATAAAACATAGGGGTTACTAGATTTTTTGGATCACAATAAAACATTAGGGATTAGAATTATGTGTTCATATGTTTAACATGGATTTGGATAAACTTAATACCAAATGTGATCATTATCGGTTTACTATATTTGATATATATCTTGTTATGTATAGACAGGATCCTTTGGAATATCAGTCCCAAAATATAAGGGATTCGTTTTGTGTATATATGTACGGGATTATTGAGGTAAAGGAAACAAGGATTAATTTCCTATATGGTATCATTGAAGCTGTAACACAGCCGGCCCTCCCTTCTTCTTCATCACTGGCGGATCGATCACGTATACCACCTCCCTCCTCACAGTAATCTTCTGCAGTACCATTATCTTTTCCCCAATGGACTCCAAACTACATCCAGCGGTAACAGTTTCCAACATCATGAACCTTATCCCCATCACCCTTGATAACGAAACCGGCCAGTACGTTTCTTGGTCAACCCTATTCAAAATCCATTGTCGTGCCTACCAGGTATATGACCACCTTCAACCCCGTATTATCACACCACCAGCCATCTCGTCCTCCGATGTTACCAATCAACCAACACCACCACCCGCAGACGAACTTTGGGACCGTCTCAATGCAATAGTCCTCCAATGGATTTATGGCACCATCTCGTTGGACCTTCTGAACACCATCCTCAAACCCACCACCACCGCCCACGAAGCATGGACGACCCTTGAAACCCTATTCCAAGACAACAAATCCTCCCGCTGCATCTACCTCACTCAAAAACTCAACAACACACGCCTTGATAACTTTGACAACATGGCAGCATATTGTCAGGAAATCAAAGTTCTGGCCGACCAGCTCGCTAACGTTGATGCTCCGCTCACCAACGAAAAAATGGTTCAACAACTTATTGCTGGACTAAACGAACAATATGAAGGCATTGCTATGCTCATCTCCAACCTCACCCCTCCCATCTTTTCATGAGGCTCGGTCGAAACTAATGCGGGAGTTTGATCGTAAAGCTAGCATAGCCCTACATGCATCTCAAACAGCCAGTACGGCTCATCATGCCGCCACAAATAAATCGGATCTGACCTTGGCCCGCCAGGAACAACGCAACAACGAAACAGCCTCAGACCGTGGCCATGGACGTGGTAGAAGCCACGATCGTGGGCGTGGCAGGAATGGGGGTCGGTTCTCTCAAACCCGTGGCCAACCCTTCTGCAGTCCACAAAATAACTCGGTGTCGGGTCAATGGATTTTTCAACCTGCATGGGGTCAATCTCAATCCAACACTTGGAACAACCAACCCCCTGCCCCTACCCAACTACACCAAGACCCATCCAAAACCAGTCACCCAGCATTCTCAGACGAAGGCCGAACACTGCCTACGCAGCTGGGTATGCACCGACAAATATCGAGCAGGCACTATACACCATGTCACCCAATCAACCCTCTAAAAACTCCTTGGGCTATGGATAGCACTACCACTTCTCACATGATAAACCAATCAGGTAACTTCTTGTCCTATTTTAATAATTGCAAAAAACTCGTAATATAATCATTGGAAACGGGTCGACCATACCCGTTGGTGGACAAGGCAACCAAACCCTACCACCCCCATTCCCACCCCTTAAATTAACGAATGTCCTTTACGCACTCAATCTAATTCATAATCTACTATCTGTACGACGCCTAACTACAGATAATTGGTTTTCGATTAAATTTGATCATTTTGGTTTTTCTGTGAAGGACCTCAAGACGCGGACCCATATCCTCAGATGCAACAGTACCGGTGATCTCTACCTCCTCACGCCACAGATGCTCTCCAAAGTCAAAACACACTCGACAAATGTGGCGATCACATAAAAACTATGGCATCAACGTCTTGGCCACCATGGCACTCAACCTTTGCAAACCCTCAAGAAGTCCTCTTTTATTTCGTTTCCTAAATTTAATAAAACTATTTGTGAACCATGTATTTTGGGGAAAAGTGTTAAACTCCCGTTTATTGATTCGTGTACTTGTACCTATGCACCTTTTGACATTGTTCACAGTGACCTTTGGACCTCACCGGTTTTGAGTTCCAGGGGTCACCGATATTACATTTTGTTTATTGATGATTTTTCTGATTTCTTATGGACCTTTCCAATTGCTAGAAAATCACAAGTCTATAATACCTTTTGTCACTTCTATAAACTGATTCACACCCAACTTAAAAACGAATAAAACAACTACAATGTGACAATGGTAAGGAATATGTTAACAATTCTTTTAACCACTTTTTCCACCAACACGACATGATTTTCCGCATATCATGTCTATACACCTTCTCTCAAAACGGGAAAGCGGAATGCAAAATCCGCACAATTAATAACATGGTTCGTACCTTACTCGCCCAAACCAACCTCCTAAATACGTTCTGGCACTACGCTCTTGAAACCACCACATATTTATTAAACATAATCCCTAATATACCCGCAAAACTCAATAATACAACCACAATTCTCTATAAACGTTCTCCCTCTTATGACCATCTCCGCGTGTTCGGGTGCTTGTGCTACCCTATCAAACCACCGAACACCATTCACAAACTCCAACACCTCTCTAACGCGTGTGTCTTCCTCGGCTACCCACCAAACCACAGGGGATACCGTTGTCTAGATCTAACCACTCGCCAAATGATAATCTCGAGACATGTGATCTTTGACGAGCAAAACTTCCCATATATTACCACTCCACCCCCACCGAATGACCCATACCGCTTTCTAGAAAACCCACCTCATCCGAGTATGTGGAACCATGTGCACTCCTCATTCCCACCTTCCACCACTCACGGTGGTACCCCACTCACACCACCTCAACACCAACCCGATGGCACTCCATCTAAACCCCACCCCCACTGCCTCCGCTCCCCTCACACCCCATCCAGCTGGTCCCTTCATCCCCAGCGGATACCCATTCTCCAGCCCCTCCCTCCCCTGACATCCTAACCTACTCGAGACGAAACAAACAAAATGATATACAAACAGCCACCTCTCAGCCTCCTGCCCCAACTAACCAGACCCCACCTCCCTAGACTACAACTCGTACCATGCGCACCCACGCAATGGACAGGATTTCCAAACCAAAACCCACGTTTAACCTTCACACCGCCACCATCGAACCTCTATCTAAATCGCCCAAAACCGCCTTGACCACACTCGAATGGCGAAACGCTATGAACAACGAGTACGATGCACTTATTAAAAACGGGATGTGGGAGTTAATCCCGTGCCAACCTGACATGAATGTTATTTGTAGTATGTGGCTGTTCAAACACAAATTTAGATCTGATGGATCTTTGGAACGTTACAAAGCGCGGTTGGTTTGTGACGGTCGGGGACAACAGGTTGGCACCAATTGTGGTGAAACATTTAGTCCAGTTGTTAAACCAGCCACAATCCAGACTATTCTCTCGTTGGCATTGTCAAAGTCATGGGAAGTTCATCAACTTGATGTGACAAACGCGTTTTTACACGGTAATTTAAACGAGACGGTCTACATGTTTCAACCAATGGGTTTTAGAGATAAAACGCAGCCGGACCATGTGTGTCTACTTAAAAAGTCCCTGTACAGCCTAAAACAGGCTCCTAGAGCTTGGTACAAACGATTCACGGATTACGTTCTATCGTTGGGGTTTACGCAAAGTAGGAGTGATAACTCCCTGTTCATTTACCGTAACGGACCTGACACAGCTTATTTACTTCTGTATGTTGATGACATTCTCTTGACCACCTCATCCGAAAAGCTTCGGTCTACTCTCATGAACAGCCTTGGGTCTGAATTTGCAATGAAAGACTTGGGTCCGGTAAGCTATTTGGGCATTTCGGTAACACGAACAGGAGATACCATGTTTTTATCACAGAAGAACTACATCAGAGATATCATAAACCGAGCTGGTATGACTTCGTGTAAACCGGTTACCACACCAGTCGACACGAAAGGGAAACTGAGTGCTTCGGGTCCGGAATTTGAAGACCCTTCTCTGTTTCGAAGCCTAGAAGGAGCGCTTCAATACCTCACCTTCACTCGACCGAATATATCTTATGCAGTGCAACAAATTTGCATACATATGCACTCTCCTCGCATTCAACACTGGGATAGGCTTAAACGAATTATCCGGTACCTTCGGGGGACATCTGACCTCGGTCTGACCCTCGGCCAGTCACATCACACACATTACGTGCCTACACCGACGCTGACTGGGCTGGGTGTCCTGACACACGGCGTTCCACTTCGGGATATTGCATTTACTTTGGGAACAATTTACTTTCCTGGTCTTCGAAACGTCAGGCCACGATTTCCCGTTCAAGCGCTGAAGCGGAATATCACGGACTTGCAAATGTAGTGGCTGATATTTGCTGGATCCGCAACCTACTTTTGGAGCTTCATTGCCCCCTCAATCGAGCATCTCTTGTCTATTGTGATAATATTAGCTCGATATATCTTTCGGGAAATCCAATCCAACATTAACGGACAAAACACATAGAACTTGATATTCATTTCGTCCGTGAACATGTGCAACGTGGTCTGATTCAGGTTCTTCACGTCCCTTCTAGATATCAAGTGGCTGATATATTTACCAAAGGGCTGCCAAGGGCACTGTTTGAAGATTTTCAGAACAGTCTGAGCCTTCAACAACCTTCGGCTACGACTGCAGGGGTCTAATAGCAAATGTGATCATTATCGGTTTACTATATTTGATATATATCTTGTTATGTATAGATAGGATCCTTTGGAATATCAATCCCAAAATATAAGGGATTCGTTTTGTGTATATATGTACGGGATTATTAAGGTAAAGGAAACAAGGATTAATTTCCTATAAAACTAAATATTTGATATTGATGTATTTAACCTTGAGCAGTTAGTTTTGATATAGATGCAGGGACCAACATTGGGAGATTGATCTGTTTTAGTCACTCTTATCATCATTTTTCTTTTGATAGATTCATAACCAGGGAAACCTAGATCTCAAATTGATAAATTAATCCGTAAATGTACAGCTTCTGAACAATCAAACCATATACATTACAAACTTAAATTAAGGCTTATGCACGACTTCTACAAACGTAAGGTGTACGTACTAGTCAATATCCATCAAACCACTATATATACTTCTGTTTGTATGGTGATATATTTTTGTGTTTGTATGGTGTTATCTCTACATTTTATTACAAAGTATAAGTTTTCAAACTAATTTTGTTAAAAAACAAAAAAACTGTATAAAAGTTAGTATTAGAACAAGTTACTCTGAATTTATTAGGCTGTGATATAACGCTTTATTAGAGTATTTTGTCAAAAACTTAAGTTAGATCATGATCAATAGACTGTAAATTAGTTTTTTTTCTTTTCCTTTTAAAAAAAGATCATGAGCAATAGGCTTATAACAAAGATTTTATTTTGGGATTTCTTTTACCACTGTACGACTATTCATGACTATAACTTTTAGGATAAAAATGTTACAAGAATACTATTCTATCATCAAAGTTATGATATAAGTTGGATTGTATTATGTTGAAAGTCATACATCAAGACTTTTTCAAACTACCAAACGTCAATGGTTAGCTTAATATAGTTGACAATGGAGACTTAGTTAAATATATAATTAGAACATTAGAGGGGACTCAGTAACGCCTATCTAACTCGACTACCATCCTTCACACTTCAAAGTTGTATCCTGATTTGTTTCTCCATGTTAGTCTTCTTCTATACAACAATCAAAATGTCATAATACCCAACAATTTTCAACTATCTTTAATCTTTCTTTAAGATGAAGGACTCGGTACATATATCATCTTTTGCTATTAATCTTATCATTGTATTACTTGTGGTAGGCAAATCAGAGGGCGATCCCAGATCGCAGATCGTTAAATTAGTTTGTGATCAAAAGCAGGCCAACAATCAAACAATAGCCACCCCTAACTTTCTCCAAACTATGACAAAAATAGGCACACAACTGCGATCATCACGTAGTGGAACAGCAGTCACAGGCACAGGCCCTGATGCCATGTACGGACTTGGTGAATGCTACGGTGATCTTTCGACAGACGACTGCATTTTATGCTATGCGGAAGCACGAACTGTTCTTCCCACATGCTTTCCGGAATTTGGCCGAATTCATCTTGATGGTTGCTTCATGAGAATGAACAATTACAGCTTTTTTGATGAAAATTTAGGAACAGAAGATACAACACATTGTGGAGATAGGATGTTGGCAGGTAGTGCGTTTCAAGATTCACTGCATCGTGTGGTCTCGAATGCTGTAATTGATGCCCCAAAAAACCGTGATTTCTTTGCACGAGAGTTGTCTTTGTCTGATCCTGCAAATGAGTCTGCTTATGTGTTGGCTGATTGTTGGAACACTTTGAATGAGACTTCTTGCAGTGATTGTTTGCAGAGAGCATCTGAATCCATCTTGAAATGTTTGCCATCATCTGAAGGACGTGCACTGTATACGGGATGTTTTATGAGGTATTCGAATACCAATTTTCTAAATCAGGAATCAACTCCTGCTAGTAATGGAGGTAAATCCTTATATTTTATTTTCTTCTTTAACTAACTTGAAAGTTAACGTCTCTTACAGGTTCGGATAAGTACATGTAAAACCAAAATCGAAATGGATATTCGATTCTTTTTAGAAAACATAAATCCAAATAGAAGGTTTTTGGCTGGGTTGGGTTAGTTCGGTTCGGTAATGCCGGTTATTTATGTTGTGGGCAAGTTATTCGGTTTCATGCACACCCAGCCTAGCGTAATATACACATACTAGCCCTACATGTATGTAACAGACTGTTTCCAAGACTCAAAACATGTTATCTCCGTGTCACATGACAACCTTACTATTTTTCTAAACTCTGACCTTCTAATCTTACATAAAATCATATATAAAATATAAGTTGGAATAAAAAAATATCTGTGTGAAATACAATACGTTATAATATAAGAGTCAAATAACCCAATTATTAAAGAAATCATTTACGAATTGGTGGGAGTGTAGATGAAAGTGACAATAATATTAAATTGATTTTGAAAATTTCATTGAATACATAATTTAATAATGCAATTGTGAGTTGTCGCAAACTCATATGATTAATTAGTTGTTGTCTTGATTTCTTAATTATGGTACTTTGAGGGTGTTTGGGATTTCTTATCTTAGGATGAGGGGTGTGGGGGGGGGGGCTCTAATGGGAGCTTTAGTGGGAGCTCCAACCAATAATATTATGACGTGTGGCAGAGAGAGAAACTGGATAAGGGGGTTGTTGGAGCCCCCGTTGGAGCCCTGGCCCCTGGTGTGGAGGGGCTCCAACAGGGGCTCCAGCGAAATTTTTTTTTTTATTTTTTTATAAATATATTCAAACAACGTATTATTAAAAAAACTCATAAATTATTAAAAAAACACACATTAATAAAAAAAACACATTAATATCTAAAATTCAAATTACAAAAAAAACATACTAAAAATTAAACAAACAATAATACTTAATAATAACACTAATCTAATACAAGATCATCGGCCCACAAATGATCAACCAACTCATGTCGAAGATTCCCGTGTATCTCACGGCTCTTGATATTTGCTATGTTATGAAGTCTTTGTTGATCACTGATTGTGGACGGTTGTGGCGGAATGTCACCTTGGTAGTTTTGGCAGATAGCTTTGCCCTCGTCTTCTAACGTCATGTTGTGTATGATCAGACACGTGTAGACGACGTCTGTTATCCTCTCCCGAGTCCAATAACGTATCGGGTTCGCCAGTACATAATATTGTTTTTTCAGAGCTCGAAAAGCTCTTTCAATATCTTTTCTAGCAGACTCTTGTTTCTTCGTAAAATATTTCCGTTTGTCGGCGATTGGATCTGTAAAAGCTTGAACTAACAAAGCCCATTCGTTGTAAATACCATCGACCAGATAGTACTCGTACTTGAAGAGTTCTCCATTTGCAACAAAAGATTGAGGTGGTTCAACCCCGTCGATAAGGTCGTTGATCAAATGTGACTGATCGATAACATTAAGGTCGTTATTTGACCCAGCAACACCAAAAAAAGCATGCCAAAACCAAAGATCCTGTGACACCACCGCCTCAAGTATAAGGGTCGGCCCTTCATGATCACCACGGTGGAACTGACCTCGCCAGGCCGTTGGACACATAGCCCATCCAACATGCGTACAATCGATGCTACCTAGCATCCCAGTAAAACCATGTTTTTCTGCGTGCACCTCATATATGCGTTGGATGTCATACATTGTAGGTTTACGCAGATATCTCCGAGAGTAAATCGATATGACTCCTACGTATATAAAATAATCTATAAACATATAATATATATTACAAAATGTAATAAATATTTAATAAAAACTAAAATTAATGTTTTTTACCTTGTCAGAAAAAATAAAGGGATTCACGTGCAACCCTTTTCGACATCTGTAAATACTCATCCAAAGCGTCCGACGAGATGCCGTACGCTAATTGACGGATAGCAGCCGTGCATTTTTGAAGAGGGGTAAAACCGGGGAGACCCCTAGCATCCTCCCTTTGTTGAAAAAAGGGATACCGTGCCTCTAAATCACTTGCTATACGCATGAACAATTGTCTGCTCATTCGGAAACGAGTTCGAAAATCCGACTCCTCGTATAACGGTTGAGGGCTAAAATAATGCCTAATCAAAGTATCGTTAGCACCCGATCGATCACGATCACGAGGTGGTGCTCTAACTCTCGGGACTCGAGGTTGACGGGCTTGATTTTGCAAGAGATCCACCACGGTTGCGGTCAAAACTCCCCCTACATGAAGAAGCAAATCATCCTCTTCGGAGGAGTCGGAATCAGACGAGTACCACGACATTTTTTTTGTTTTAGTTTTGAGAGGATTTTAGAGGAAAGGTGTATAATTGTGAAATGAAGTATATTTTATGAAGGTATATATTTATAGTTTAAGAAAATATTTTTTTTTAATTTAATCAAAACCATCAACGGCTCTTTTCCAACTTCCTATGCAACTTTATCTCTCTCTTCTCCCGCTAACAGGCTCATGCCTGCATGTTTTTTCGCGCTAGCGCCCCGTTAGCGCCCCGGTGTTAGCGCCTGGGGGCGCGAGCGGAGGGGCTCTAGCGCCCCCGTTGAAGCCCCACACCCCTCAGCCTTACCTTCTTATAATTTATTTAAGTTTTACTAGACAGTTGTCCGAACGATGCAGCGGGAAACACAGACCTTTGGTAATTGTTCGATTTCAATTTTTAACTAGTTCGGTTTCGGTTTTTTATGACAAAAAACATTTACTAACATTTTGGCTCACGGTTTAATTTAAAAACTATCAAAACCGGATCATAAACATCGTTATGTAAAATTTTAATTTTCTTTTTAACTAAAAAAACTATAGAAATATCATACTCAAATTAAATAGAATAAAATGCTCGTTTTTATGACGCAATTTTTATAAAGAAATATAAACGTATGAAAAAATTATGAACGCTTAAAAATCATTGTTGGAAGTTGGGTTAAAAATGAAATTTAAAATGATATATGGTTAAAAAGTTAAGGGTAAATGTTGCAACTATTTCTTAAATTTACAAAAGGTTAGTAAAGTTTAAGACGCAATATTGTAACTATTTTTAACATATTTTTTATTGGACAACTTTGCCCTTATGCTACATGCTTTATTGAGTGTATATCATGCTTTGAATGTTATAAACTACTTAAAAATTTGGTATCTTAATTTGTCCATTAGTTATATATTAAAATCCCTAAACAAACCCAATGATTAATCAGCCATTTGGGCCAAATTATATCTCTTCTAGTGTAAACATATCATTCATGTGATAATAATGGTTTGTATTGATCAGATGGGAGCGCGAAAAGCCAACTGATCCAACTAATTTGCGAAAACCAGCAAGGGAACAATCGAACCAGACTCATCCCCAATTTTCTCAAATCAATGGAGGATATTAACATCAAAATGCAAACTTCACATACTGGAACAGTAGTTATAGGCACCGGACCAGAGAGCATATACGTACTCGCACAATGCTACGGCGATCTATCCACCAACGAATGCCTCTTATGTTGCGCCGAAGCACGCACTTCTCTTCCGAGTTGTTTACCCAACATCGGGGGTAGAGTTTATCTTGAGGGATGCTTTATGCGATTCGAGAATTACAGTTTCTTTGGTGAGGTTACAGGGAATGAAGATAGAATCGTTTGTGATAATATAACACGAAAAAACGATGGTTTTCAACAAGCGGCATCGAAAGCTGTGCTAGAAGCTGTGGAAAGTGCTCCTAAAAGTTGGAACCTATATGCGGGGACTCAGAATGAATCAGCATATGCAGCCGCCAATTGCTGGAGTCCGTTAAGTGAAGAATCGTGTGCAGAGTGTTTGCAGAAAGCAAGTAATTCAATGTTAACTTGTTTGCCTGGCTCAATGGGGTATGCCTTGTATACTGGTTGCTTCATGAGGTATTCAGATACCAACTTTTTGGTGTTTCCAAACCCTGATCGTAAAAGACGGTCTAACAGTAAGTTATCATGATTTCTCTTAGCTTATTTTATGTATTTATACATATAAACTTTACAACTCTGTAATAAATCTTACTGACAGATTAAGATTGATAAAACACATCCCCTAGAGTTGCACTGAAGTTGGAATAAATTAGCAAATGATGTAACTTTTCATTTTTGAAATATGTATCATGACAATAGAAATATAGCTAAAGTTTTTACACAGCAGGCATGACTAAATTTTTGAAAACATATAACTACATGCATGATGAAAGTATAACACAATCAAAAAGTGCCATGATGCTGCCACATGTCATTTTTCATCTTTGTGCTGCCATTTGTCATCATATGAGTGGAGCTGCAGTGATGTGTCATGTTTTCATTGGATTAAAACTATTGGCTATACATGTAATACTTCAATTTTGGTCAAATGGTTATAGGTTTTAAAAGGTTGATCAAATGGCTAATTAGTACCAAATTGGCTATATACATGCGCGCGCTCTTGAACATGGTTTCTAACTTTAGAAAAATGAATGTTTGATTTGGTCAATGTATACTCCAATTATTTCTAACAGATTCTACTTTTTTATGACCTCTGCAGAGAAAACAATTATTATTGTATTGGCTGTTAGTTCGACGGTAGCATTCGTATTTGCAAGCCTTATTGTTTTGTATGCACGGAAGCACAGAAATAAATCAAAAACAAGACAAGGTACATGCCTTCACTTTTAGTATTGCCACAAACCAAGTGGCTAACTACTCTCTTAATCTTAAATATTGTTGCCAACACTAATTTCATGTCACTGTTAAGCTTCTATATTGAGCTAGATGATCAAGTAGCATTCTGATTCTTGTATATTTTAGGTGAAGATGACGCTAACTTATTGAAAACCCTGAATAGTAGTAGCTTGAACGTCAAATACTCCACGATTGAGAAAGCCACGGGTTGTTTTGCTGAGGCTAACACGCTTGGGCAAGGGGGATTTGGAACGGTATACAAGGTAGTCTTAAAAAGTCAACCGTTTGACCTTAAACATTAAAACTAAACTTCTTTGGAGTTGTTGATTAATTTATGTTGTTCTATGTTAATCATGAACTTTGTTACAGGGTGTTCTTCCAGACGGACGAGAGATTGCTGTCAAAAGACTTTTCTTCAACCACCGACATAGGGCAGGTGACTTCTATAACGAAGTCAACATAATCAGCAATGTTGACCACAAAAATCTGGTCAAACTTGTAGGATTCAGTTGTTTGGGGCCTGAAAGTGCTCTTGTATATGAGTATCTACCAAACAAGAGTCTTGATCATTTCATCTTTGGTAAGAACTAAGGCCTAAGCAAAATGGTTTCATTAAATTCTCAAAAAAAAAATAAAAAGAAAAGAAACAATTATTCAATGCAAATGCATCTTTTTTAACTTTATCAGCTTGTGTAGATCCAGTTAAAGGCAAGGAACTAAACTGGGCAAAGAGATTTGATATTATAATTGGGATAGCAGAAGGTTTGGTTTATCTTCACGAAAACAGTAAAACAAGGATCATTCATAGGGATATTAAAGCTGCCAACATCTTGTTGGATTCGAGGCTTCGCGCTAAGATTGCTGATTTTGGGTTAGCCAGATCTTTTCAACAAGATAAAAATCATATAAGCACGGGGATTGCAGGAACACTGTACGCTCCATTTCATTGGTTACCTTATTTATCATGCAAAGTTTTTTTGTATCGCTCATTCTTTTTAATATTGTAGAGGATATATGGCTCCAGAATACCTAGGCCACGGTCAGTTAACTGAAAAGGTGGATGTATATAGCTTTGGTGTGCTAATTCTTGAGGTAGTTACAGGAATGCCAAACAGAAGATCACAATCATCAGACCATACTCATAATTTGGTTTCAATGGTAGCTGTGGTTTCTGCATAATTATGTTTAATAAAAATAATTGTATATAAAACTAACTTATTATTATGGCTGCAAATTTGCTTTGAAATAGGTGTGGAAACATTTTAAGCAAGGGTCAGTGGATGAGCTATTTGACAGGAACTTGATGTTGCAGAACGAGAGTTATGGTATGAAGATGGAGATAGAGAGTGTGGTACATATAGGACTTCTTTGCATACAAGAAGTTGCATCACTTAGACCAACCATGTCTATGGCCTTGCAGATGTTATCCAAGAATATTATACCCCTACCTGCACCAGCAAATCCACCTTTTACATCTGAAAGCAGCATACTGGTGGATGAATGTAGTTCAAATGAAGGTTTAAAACTTAGGTTAAACTATCAGGTTTCGGTTCCTACAATTTCTGAGATCTCTTTTGGTACGAGGTAGATGTTTGTTTGAAAAATCCAGTTTGAATTAAGGGATACGATTTGGATGACACTGCAACATTAATTAGCAAAGTCCTTCCATATGTAAGGTATTTGGATTTAGGATGATTTGAAAATAACATTAATTAGCAAAGTCCCTACAAATAATTCATAGTTCAGTTAGTCATTTTATTAATTTATAAACGAATATATGATGTATGAAATCATTCTCTTTAGAACATACATAAAATAAAAACATATTTTGTATGGTGATATGATCTCTACACTATTTTTACAGCGTACAATTTTCACACTTATATCTTGTTAACAAACTAAAATTTGTATAAAAGAGGCATAAACTAAAAACAATATAGTTTTTTATAACTAGTATTAGAACAAATTGCTCTAAATTTATTAAACTGCGAGACAACTTAATTAACAAATATTTTAATTTGGGATTTTTTTACCACTCTACGACTATTGATTGCTATACTTTTTGTGATAAAAATGTTACAAGTATATTTTTCTAAAATCAACATCATGATATGAATTGTATATTATTGAAAGTGTTGCATGAATACCTTTCCAAAACTACCACAGAAACGTTAGCCTACCAAAGTAGACATCCAAGGATTTAATATGTTTTCACATCATTAATCATGAACTATTTAAGAATCTTAATTATTAACTAAAGAACAAGATAAGACCGCTTATTCTAAATTTTGAATATATATACAAATAGAACAAGACAAGGGGAATCAGTAGCGCCTATCTTAGTCGACTACCATCCTTCGCAATTCACTGTCTTATTGTGATTTTTTTTCTCCGCATGTCAATTTTTCTTCGATCTATATATTCAACTACTTTTAGCGCATACCGAACGAAGACTTGCACTTGCTACATCTATCTTCACGAAACCATGATTTTGCAACTTTGTCCGATTCATATATCATCTGTTGTTGTTCATCTTATTATAGTTTTAGTTGTGGTAGGCAAATCAGAGGGCAATCCCCGATCCCAGATCGTAAAATTAGTTTGCGATCAAAAGCAGGCCAACACTGAAAACGAAATCATAGCCGGCCAGAACTTTCTCCAAACCATGACAAAAATAGGCACTCAACTGCGATCAGCACATAGCGGAACAGCTTTTACAGGCACAGGCTCTAGTGCCATGTACGCGCTTGGTGAATGTTATGGTGATCTTTCAACAGATGACTGTGTTTTATGCTATGCCGAAGCACGCACTCTTTTGGCCACCTGTTACCCTGAATATGGTCGAATTTATCTTGATGGTTGCTTCATGAGAATGAATAACTACAGCTTCTATGACGAAAGTTTGGAGGCAGCGGATACAGCAAGTTGTGGGGATACAATGTTAACTGGTGATGCGTTTCAAGATTCGGTCAGACGTGCAGTCTCGAATGCTGTAATGGATGCACCAAAAAACAGTGATTTTTTTGCACGAGAGCTGTCTTCGTCTGCTTATGTGCTTGCTGATTGTTGGAATACTTTGGATGAGACTTCTTGTACGGATTGTTTGCAGAGAGCATCTGAATCCATCTTGAAATGCTTGCCTTCGTCTGAAGGACGTGCACTGTATACCGGATGTTTTATGAGGTATTCAAATACCAATTTTCTAAATCCAAAATCAACTCCTACCACTAATGGAGGTAAATCCATAATATTTATTTTCTTCTATGAGTTGATGTTTAATTTGTAAGAATCAGTGTGTTGTGTTATAATTAACTTTGTTAACTATTACTAGCTAGGTAAGTTTTAAAAGGGTAAACGGCAGTTTTTGTTCTTGTGATTTGAGCAAATCTACTATTTATTTTTCTTTTAAGAAATTAAAAAAAAAAATAAAAAATGACAAAATTTCGTTTAAATATTAAACACGCATATATATATATATATATATATATATATATATATATATATATATATATATAAGTCGTGTGTATGTTCAATTACCTACACATAACCTACATATGTATAGTGTAGGTAAATAGTTACAATAAAAAAACGTATAATCAAAATAGTTTGATGTTGTGTTTAAAACATATGTACCAGTGAACCATTGATAAAAAATACATGTTTTTTCTTAATCAATACTCTTTCCTAATATGAAGTTTGTAAACATATCATATTCTTACCACAATAATGGTTTATACGGATTAGATGGAAGTGCGAAAAGCCAAGTGATCAAATTGATTTGCCAAAATCAACAACTAAGCAAACGAACCAAATTCATCGCTAATTTTCTCAAATCAATGGAAGAGATCAACACCAAAATGCAAACGTCACATACCGGAACCATAGTTACAGGCACCGGAACTGAGACCACTTATGTACTTGCACAATGCTATGGCGATATCTCCACCACTGAATGCCTCTTATGTTGTGCCGAAGCACGCACTTCACTTCCTAGCTGTTTACCGAACGTTGGCGGTAGAGTTTATTTAGCAGGCTGCTTTATGAGATTCGAGAATTATAGCTTCTTTGGTGAGGTCACAGGGAAGGAAGATAGAATCTTTTGTGACAATATAACAAGAAAAGATGATGATTTTCGACAAGCGGCATCGAAAGCTGTACGACAAGCGGTGGAAGGTGCACCTAAAACATGGAACCTCTATGCGGAGACCCAAAACAAGTCAGCATATGCAGCTGCTGATTGCTGGAGTTCCTTGGGTGCAGAGTCATGTGCAGAGTGTTTACGAAAAGCAGGTGGTTCAATATTAGGTTGTTTTCCTGGTTCAATGGGGTATGCCTTGTATACTGGTTGCTTCATGAGATATTCTGACATGAAGTTTTCAAATTCTGACCATAATATAAGACGCTCCAAATGTAAGTTATTGCGATTACTCCTATCTTGTTTTACGCGTGTGTGTATATATATGTGTGTGTGTGAGCTATACATTATACAATTCTTTAATAAAGCCTAATAAGATTGATAGAACTCACTGTGTGAAATTACATTGGAAGTTAGAATACATTAGCAAATTACTTTTAGTTTTTAATTTTGTTTTTAACAACTAACTTTTTCACATACAATCATCCTAAATATGCACTTTATAAGAACCTGAACCTAATAGCTCACTTTTAGACGAACAAACATCATACTAATAAACCATTTAGTCATGAATAAATGTTAGTTTTTTAAAACAGATAATTACATGAAAGTATCGTAATTAAAAAAGTTCTACGACGCTCCCCCACACGTCACTTTCTCCATTTGTATTGTGATGTATCATGTGTATTTTTATAGATTTTTGTCATTTGACTTATGTGTATATTTTATTCAAATGGTTATGCTTTTTTAAAAGTTGGTCAAATGGATATATATTATTAAAAGAAAATAGGTGTGTATAATATATATAGGGGTGAGATCTGGTCTAAATAAAATTAACATACTAAATATATATAAATAAGAGATTGCTCTGTACAATAATATATAAATAAACATAGTTACTAAGGTTTAGGTTATAATATAAATTATGGTTTTTGTAAGAAGGATGAAAAGTAAGCTAGTCAATTAATTTTGAAAATAGATGATTGAGATTAGTTTGTTAGATAAGAGGAATGGTATAATGAGGATAACACATTTATTGATTTCTCTCTCCAGATAAAAGACACCTGTCAATTCCTTTATCATTTTAAAACTTCCATAACCTTTTTATATAACACTTAAAAAAATAAAAGGAAAACACCATAGAATAGTAACAAAGTTTCAACTTTGTTTCAATTAAGTCACTCATATTTTATTTTGTCTCAATTAGGTCACTCAACTTTTAGTTTGTCTCAATTAGGTCACTTAACTTTCAATTTTTTGTTCGAAAGCGAGAGGGACAACCGCTATATTATTGTAAGTGATATATTTACCGATAAAAAATAAAAAAAAATGTTGGTTTTAATGAGGTTTTAGTTATTTATTAACATATAATATGAAGGTAAAAAAGATAGTACTAGAACATTTATTGAAAGTTGAGTGACCGAATTGAGCTAAAATTGAAAATTAAGTGACTTAATTGAGACACATTGAAAGTTGAGTGACCTAACTGAGACAAAATTTAAAGTAGAGTGACCCAATTGAGACAAAATAAAATATGAGTGACTTAATTGGGACAAACTTTAAATTTAGTTACTATTCTATAGAGTTGTCCCAAAAATCATCATAATCACCAGTGTTTTTTTATCTTTTATATGGGTAACATATGCTATATAAAAATAAAAAAAAAGTTAGGAGATTTTTTACAAATTTGTGCTTTACAAAATTGTGTTTTTATCAAATTGTGTTATTCCATTATATTTTTTACACTGTGTTTTTCCTTAATGTTTTTCCATATGCTTTTTCCGGCGACGACTATTTTTCGGTGACTTTCCGACAAAAATTCCCAACGACTTTCCGGCCAAAAAAAGTTCTGACGACTTTTCCGGCAACTTTCCGATGAATTTTTTCGGCAACTTTTCCCGCGAGGTGGTGGTGGTGGGTGACGGTTGTGGTGCCAGTGGGCGGTGGAGTTGTGGTGGTTGTAGGGGATGAGTGAAGATGTTAGTGGTTTTGTGATTAAATTAAGTGGGTTTTGAGGTTAAATTAAGTAAGTTTTGAGATTAAAGTAGTGAACCAAAATACCCTCATTTCTAGCCACCCTAAAAAAATCAAATTTCTTTTCAACCCAACCCCCCTGGTTACTAATATTAAAAAAATGAATGTTTGATTTGGTTGATGTACACCCTAATTAACCAATTCTCCTTTCTATAGCCTCAACAAAGAGAACAATGATTATTGCATCAACTGTTAGTTCTGTGGTAGCGTTCGTAGTTGCAAGTATTATAATTCTTTTTGCATGGAAGCATAGAAGTAAATCAAAAACAAGGCAAGGTATGTCTTTGCTTTTAAAATTAGCACAAACTAGTTTCTTAATCATAAATATTGTTACCATTCTGTCTAATTTACTTCCACTCAATTAAGCTTTGATCTGGGATGAGCTTTTTGGTCATAATACATTATAATTTTTTAAATGTCCCAGATTCTAATGACACTAAATTATCGAAGATCCTGAATAGTAGTAGATTAAACGTCAAATACTCCACGATCGAGAAAGCCACAGGTTCTTTTAATGAGGCTAACAAGCTTGGGGAAGGGGGATTTGGAGCAGTATATAAGGTAGTCTTAAAAAGTCAACTTTGTAACATTATTAAACATTTAAACCAAACTTCTATGGAATTGTAAATTAGCTCATGTTGTTCTATGTTAATCATGAACTTTGTTACAGGGTGTTCTTCCAGATGGAAGAGAGATTGCTGTCAAGAGACTTTTCTTTAACCATCGACATAGAGCTGTTGACTTCTTCAATGAAGTCAACATAATTAGTAGCGTTGACCACAAAAATCTGGTTAAACTAGTAGGATTTAGTTGTTTGGGTCCCGAAAGCGTTCTAATATACGAGTTTCTACCAAACAAGAGCCTTGATCATTTTATTTTTGGTAATCATAATATTTAAAATTCTCAAAAAGAAAAATGAATTATTCAATGATATTTTTTTTTCAACTTGCGCAGATCCAGTTAAAGGCAAGGAACTAAACTGGGCAAAGAGATTTGATATTATAATTGGGATAGCAGAAGGTTTGGTTTATCTTCACGAAAACAGTAAAACAAGGATCATTCATAGGGATATTAAAGCTGCTAATATCTTGTTGGATTCGAGGCTTCACGCTAAGATTGCTGATTTTGGGTTAGCCAGGTCTTTTCAACAAGATAAAAATCATATAAGCACTGGGATCGCAGGAACACTGTATGCACCATTTCATTAATCTCTTTATTTACTCAAAATAAGTTATTTTTAAATTTAGTTATCGTTAGTTTTTCAAACATTGTAGAGGATATATAGCTCCAGAATACGTAGGCCATGGTCAGCTAACTGAAAAGGTAGATGTATATAGCTTCGGTGTGCTAATTCTTGAGGTAGTTACTGGAATTCCAAACCGAGGACCAGAAACATCAGAGTATACTCACAATTTGGTTTCATTGGTAAGTATGATTTTTGCATGATTATGTTTTAATAAAATAATTTCATGTAAAGCTAACTGATCATGCCTGCAAATTCGCATTGAAATAGGTTTGGAAGCATTTTAATCAAAGGTCGGTGTATGAGCTTTTTGACAGGAACTTGATGTTGCATAATCACATTTACGATGCCATGAAGAAGGAGATAGAGAGTGTGGTGCATATAGGACTTCTTTGCATACAAGAAGTCGCATCACTTAGACCAACCATTTCTATGGCTTTGCAAATGTTGTCCAAGAATGTTGTACCCCTACCTACACCAGCAAATCCACCGTTTACACCTGAAAGCAACACACAAGTGAATGAATTTAGTTCGAAACTCAAGTTAAACAAACATGCTTCAGTTCCTACAGTTTCAGACATTTCTTTTAGTCCAAGGTAGATGTTTGAAAAATCCAGCCTGACCTAAGGGTTACCAGAATTGGATGCACAATAAAACATTAGAGTTTGCAAGTATGAGGGATTTAGGATGATTGTAAAAAAAATTTGAACTTTACCAAAGTCATCTTGAGTAATTCATGAATTCTTGTAGTTCAATTAGTCGTTTTAATTTATAAATAAACTAGAGTTTTATCCGGCGCGTTGCGCCGGGCAGTAATCCAAGCGTTGTTGGTTTCAAACATTGAGGCGGTAAGTCGACGTGAATTCAGTCGGCTTCAGTTACGTGCGCCATTGTAACGGAACTAAAAATATATATATATAAATTGAGGCGGACCAATGGGGTGACGTCAGTTGGTAAAACTTGAGCGTTGTTAAAACCGTAAAACCCGACTGCTGTCGATCCCGGGCGTTGAGGCGCTGAGTCTACGCAAATTTGACCAGTTTCCGTCACGTTCATTACGGTACCGGAACTAAAAAAACAAAATTAGCATTCAGTCGGTTTTCATTACATTCGTTATGATACAGGAACTAAAACAAATACGATGAGTCTACGTGAATTCCGCCCGTTTCCGATAAATTTATTAAGGCACCGAAACTAAAGCAAAACAAAAAAGATACAAAACAAAAACAAAATTGGCATTCGATCCGTTTTCTTTACATTCGTTACAAGCCAAAACTAAGACAAAACAAAAAATTCTCTTGCACCAATAAAGTGTTGCCAAGTGACCCAACGGCGTACTTGCGACACCAAAAAGGGTTAGTTAAATTAACAAATTAAATAACTAAAAACAGCATGCAAAAAAAAAAGCAAAAAAATCCGTTTAAAGAAAGAAGGTCAAAGACACAAAGAAACACACAAAAAAATAAAAAAAATAAAAGAAGTCTGTTAGATCTCCACAAAAATAAATAAATTAATTCCTAAGAAGATGTGCGCCTCCTACTTCTCGAACCGGCATTGGAAAAGTTTCTTTTCCTAAGCCTTAGGAAATAGAGCAACAACCAACCCAACAACGTATCACAATTATTTAGAAACCAAAATAATTTGCATAAGAACAAAACAAAACAAATAAAATAATCAAAATAATCTTTATGACACCAAACTTTGTAATTATACTCTATATATATTATACAATTGAAGTTTATAGAGGAACATGTATATATGAATCACCATTAGGGGGTGAACGTTAGTCTTAATTGTGTGATCAAGTTTGATTAAATGTTGCGGGACAATTTTGTAATTAGTACAAAGTATAGTTTAGGGTGCTTTATGCAATTTGTAACTTAGAGGGTCTTGATGTAAATACTAGGCAGTTATAAAGTTAGTTATATAACTGCCGGGTAGTTATTTAACCTTCGTGGTAGTTATAACCGCTAGAGGTGGTTAATTAACCGCCATAAGGAAAACTATAAATAGATGCTCGATATAAACATTTGTGTCTTGTCTTGTTCGATCAATAAAGTTTGTGTTTCGGATTAATCACTTCTTGTTGTTCTTCTTTGTTATGTTCTTGATTGTTGATTGAATCGCGATCTCCTGGGTCCTACAAATCGGACAGAGTTACAAAATTATGGTTTCGAAGTGATTCTTTGTTCAGTATACGTTGAAAGTCAGTTGGATATATAGATCTAAGAAAACTTGACATGTAGAAAAAGAAATCACAATTCGACTTTGAAGTCTGAAGTAGGGTAGAGGGTAAGTGGATTTATTAAAGTTTTGTATAACTCAACCAAGAACTTACATTTAGAGTGTCTGCTGCTATGATTAGGATTTGAAAACTTTGTGTCAGAATATCTCATGAAGCAACCAGTATACAAGGCGTACCCCATTGAACCAGGCAAACAACCTAACATCGAATTGCCTGTTTTCTTTAAACACTCTACGCGTGACTCGGCACCCAAGGAATTCCAGCAATCACCAGTTGCATATGCCAACTTCTAACGTCCTCTTTTCTAAATAAATAGATAAAGTATTTCAGTTATTTTAGTTATCGTGTTGAGAGACGCCATTTAAATAAATTAAATAATATATAGAGTATGGATAATATTAAGAAAAGTTATTGGACTTGAGAATGATTATGGGGCTAAAAGCCTTTGGGCTTTGCCTATTTAAACCCCTAAACCTTAAATCCTTATCATTTCATCATCATCTCCCCATCATTGTCACACACCCATACACACATAAATCAATCTTTCCATTTCTATCCTAGATCTAGTCCAATCATCAAAATGGTAAACTTTATATTTATTGTCATTTGTTTCCCGTTAAGATTATTAACAACTAAACCGGGTCAAACCAACATAAACAAATCTAATACAAATAACGTTAAAAATGAGAAATTATAAATAATACAATTAATATAAATATAAGGAAATGGTGATTATGCAGATGCGTGTATAACTGCATGTACACAAATATATATATATATATACATATGTATATACGTATGCACACATATGTATATATGCAGGTGCGAGTACGTATATACATAGATATATACATGTATATGTATATAGATATATTCGGTCACGAGGAATCAACGGGTTGAAGGTCCGGCGAGATCCAAAGAATACACGAAGCTTGAGGTGCCGAACAGATCCAAACCCGTATAAGACCCGAACCCAAATAAACAACCCGAGCTCAGATCTAAGCCATAATGAGAAACCGAAACCAAATCGACCCGTTCCGACCACCGTTAAGCACCCAAACGGCCAGAAGAGGATCCGTCAGAAACAGACCCTATGCGAACCAGATCTAAACCAGACACGACCTCCGGTGCGAAATCCGGCATGCGAAAATCCCAAGCGAAATCCTTCATGCAAAATGCTCCAAGCGAAACCATTAATTCGCGCGACGTGCGAAGCGAAATTCCCCGTGCGAGTCATAGTGTGCGAATGGGCTGGGTATCGTCGTGGTGGATGTATGGGACGGTGAGGATGGGTGGCGTCTCATGAATGGCCGGAGTTAGATGGGAGGGCGGCGGCGGTGGTTGTATATTAGAAAGAAGAAGAAGGGTGAAATGGAAGTTGGAAAGTGGGGGTGGGTACTGGGTAGGGTTATATAATAATAATAATAATAATAATAATAATAATAATAATAGTGATAATGATAATGATAATGATAAAACTAATAATGCATAATAATTATAGAAGAGGAACATGAACCTAAGAACTTAAGCAAGACCCAAACCTGAGACCCGACTCGTCTAACGCCCCGTGACCCACCTCAAACGAAGGAATGGAGGTTGAATATGAATCCTTCCGTTAAAGAAGTGGAATCTTTAATGAAGTTAGGCATGGACCCGACACGACCCGAACTCGCTTAAGGAAACATGAACTTGTAAATGAGTGAGAACGTGAATTAATAATAACGATGTAAATATAATATATATATATATATACATACATACATATATATATATATGATGATAATAATAAATAAGGGTTGTATTACAATAATATTAATACTTAAATAATAAATCTATAATAATAGTAGTAGTAAGTTGTTAGACATGAAAGGTTAAAGTAAAGGATACGAGGTAAATGAAACCCGAACCCGTAACTCGTCTTATGCCAAACCAATGGTTTATAGGACCGTTTAGAAACACTTAAATGTAAGAGCCCGTTGTACATGGAGAAATTGAAAGGAACGTGCGAGCGAAGGATAACGTACGAAGATATATAATTATATAATAATAATAAATATGGACAGTAATGAAATAATATAATAATAAACATAAATACGATAACAATAAATATCGTTAAGAATGCAAACAAATAAGACGGTTCACTAATAAGATAAGGCCAAGTATATTAAAGAAATAAGATCGGTTTAAGAAGGTTATATGTCGGCTCAGTTAATTTAAAAGTTAACGGGAATTGAATGATAAGAAATTATAGAGATTAATACGTGTGTACATTATCCAACAGTTAGCCGCGAACAGCTCAAGAAAGGAATTACTATCAACGGTGAACGTAACAGTATCCAGGCGAGTTCTAGCCCCTTTTTATGTGTTATGTTTTCGGGGTTGTTTGCATACTACGATGTGTTTAGATTTATACACTTAACTTAAATGGTAAGTGTATATTAGATATATGTTTGCGTATGAATGTGAATGTTATTGATTGATGAACTAGTATGCAAGTAGTTGATATATTAGTTATGATTGAAAGAAGTAGAAAGAAAAGTTAACGAAGGTAGAGTTGTAGGGTATATTAGAGGGCACCGGGCCCTAATAATAACCGATATATGTAGGGGCACTAGACCCTTATAATATCCAAGGTAAGTAGGGACTGGATTATGAAGTTATACAAGGTAGGAAGGACACCGGATCCTTATTAATTCCGAGGTATGTAGGGTCTGGACCCTTATAATATCCAAGGTAAGCGAGGACCGGATCTTTATAGTATCCAAAGTAAGTAGGGTCTGGACCCTTATAATATCCAATGTAAGTGAGGATCGGATCTTTATAGTATCCGAGGTATGTAGTTAGTAAGTAGTATAAATGTATGAATGTATGTTTGATTAATAGAGGAACAGGTAGGTATTAATACGTTCGGGCGCGTATTAGTAAGTGAATGCATTGTATGTTAATTATAACATTCTAGAAAATCCCATAATTATTTTGGATTAAAAATGTCAACTTTGAAAGTTGAAAAATTAAAAATATTCACAAGACAAGTAATGGGAAAAATGAGATAAGAAAAATAAACTATCTCGTGTTAAGGAAATGAGAAAATTCCATCCCACATGGAAAGATGAAAGAAAGTGGAAGCACTCCACATGGGTATAAATAAGGAAGATAACTTTCATCCCACATGGAAACAAGAAAAGAAATGGAACCTCTTTATAAGGAAGCAAGTTTCCATAGAAATGTTTTAATGTGGCTAACCACTCTCTATAGTCCTAGCGGAGGGTGCGAAGCACCCGACGCGCACGGAGTCGTACTCGGACTCGGGCGATGGGCGTAATGTGGCGTTTTGATGGCGCCCTTCGCACTCTCGCATCGCCGCGAGCCGCATAAGGGCCGCTTTAGTATTTTTGGAAAATTGAAGTATGATCAAGAAGTGACAAGTTATCAAAGACTAGGGACCAAAAGTTAAAAATATGATTTTAGGACCCATCGTGCTACGCGATGGGGTTGTATGAGTCACCAGACACGTGTCGCGACCGGGGGACACGTGGCAGATTCTAGGGCTGAGTCAGCATAGCACGTGTCATTCTCTGACATCGCGCTACGCGATGCCCCTAAGCAAAGGGACCATCGCGCTACGCGATGGCTCCGAAAATCAGCTATAAAAGGGGAGGGATCCGGCATTTCATTCTCACACCAAACCACTCACATTTCACACACTTAGTCTCGATTTGCGTGCCGGTCTCGTGGAACGTACCAAACCCCGAAGTTCTGACGATTTGAGCCTCAATACACGATAGAAAGTAGAAGTGCTGCCCGTACAAGATTAGGCATATAAACTCCAAATACCCGCATAAGGTAGGGGTTCTGCCTAAATATTATTTTATTATTATATTATATGGCTTAGACCATAGTCAGGGGTATAGCCCAAAACCTTGATCTTAATTGTGTTTACAATAGCTTTACACATGCAAAGGTTATAGTTAAAATAATGTTTCTTCATGATTAAGAAACATAAGTTTTTACATACAAGAAAATATAGTCAAAAATAGTTTCTTCACAATTAAGAAACATTACATGAAAGGGATATAGTTTTCTTCACAACTAAGAAACGTAAGATTTTACATACCAAGGTTATAGTTATTTAATGTTTCTTCTTAAAGAAGAAACCTATCAGTAGACGTTTCTTCATGAAGAAGAAACTCAACACATGATTAGTAAATAAATGAAAAGACTACGGCTCTAAATATTTTATTCAAACAGATGATCAGTCAAGGTTTAAAGCTATCAAAACCATACTAAAGGTCTGCAGCTGGATCAAGAGACGATCCAGGTATTTATATAAACCTTTTTTTATTATAGATCAGTCATCATTCATTCACAAGGGTTTTCAAACGAGATCACCACATCAATCAAAAAAGACAATCACAATCACAGGTGAATACGTTAAACCTTTTCAGTCAGTCATTAAGATAAACGGGTTGTTTATCTTAAACAGTCAGTCAAATATGAGACTACGTGATCTCTAAATTTTAAGGGATTACGTGATCCCTAAGTCACAAGGTGGATAATAAAAGCAACTCAGACTGAGTACACATGTGTCTGGATCTAAACATATCTGTTAACCTATCAATCAAGGCTACGTGGCCGCAGGCTAATAGACATAACGAAAGTTCTCCAATGGGCATGAGTTCTTGGAAAACCCTAATTGTGTGTGTATGGCAGTGACACAAGTTCCCAGAAATAAGAGACGTTTCTGCTGAGTTTATTCCAAAACTATCTTGTCAATCAAATGTTTTCAGAGTCAACGATTCACTAGCATATCGCTGACGTATTTTTCCCTCTCATTACAAGAAAGCAAGTATAGCACAGATAGCAAGGGAATAAGAGCCACTCTTGAAGATAGATGCTCGCAGGTAGATATGGCTCAATTTTAAATAAATAAAATATAGTAATAAGGAATAAACAAGGTTTGTAAACCAAATATTTTGATATTCATTATCCAAGAGATTTTTCAAAATAAATTAATATTTTATTTTAACCAAATACTTCCGCTAAATAACCCGCAACTCTAATATATTTTCAAAACAAGTATCAACTACGGATGTCACGCCTAGGCCCTAAGTCGGGGTGTGACATTAATTAACTAGAACTCACTCAGCGTAGTTGACTTTTAGTATGCACACAGGTGAGTAGGATGAGACGGGTGGCTTGAGGGAGACACGTGACGAATAAAGGAAGACTGGCATCGAAGAAAAAAAGAGACACGTGTCATTTATAATTTATGTTTAAAGACTTATGTTAAGTTATTTTAAGACAAGATGTTTATGCTATGTATGAATGGTTGACTTTTAATTCCGCGAAATATTTTAATTAACTCTGATTTTATGAATTATGTGAATGAGTAAATCCAACTAGCGAGAAATTAGGGCACCCGGGTCGGGGGTCTTACAGGTTGGTATCAGAGCATAAGTTCGAGAGAATAAACACCCTACATGCTTAGACTCGAACAGAGAATGAGACGAAATGAAGAATGAAAGAAGATGTCAGTCAAAGAATGCCATGTGTCACTCAAGCAAGCTTAATACGTGAATCCCTTACGTATAACGTAGGGATAAGTAAGGAAAGTTATATAAATTGTTAGTGATAGAATTTGCTTGTTTATATTTGAATGTTTGATGTTCTAATTGCTTTAAGTAGAACCAAGCACAAAAAGACTAAGTGTATAGGACACAGAAAGTAGCGTGAGCAGCTAATCCGAGCTATCCACTGTTATTACCTGCAGCTTTACTATCCTTGTACTAAATAGTTCCTCACGTGACGATGTTTGTGTTTTTCCCTTAGAATTCAAATGGCTAGTACTGAGACTACTGGACAATGGGGACGCAAGAGACGTCGTGGTAGGCCACGTGTTAACCAAGTACCCCCTGAGGAACCCGTTAATGAGCATAGTGAAGAACGAAGCATGACTGAGAGAGAAGAAGAGCAACAGCTCGATCCTGCTATTCAAGCTACGATTACTCAAGCTGTTGCTGTTGCAGTGAAGAATCTTCAATCAGACAAGTCTACTGGAAGCCGTACTGATACTGTCGAGAAGACTGGTGAGAGTAGTAGGAAGGATACTGAGACTGAGGATGAGGCATCAAGCGAAGCTCTTCCTGTGAAGGTTAAGCGAGGTCGAGGTGGTTGCAACTACAGAACCTTCAAAGGTTGTGACCCACCTAAGCTAACCGGTACTGGTGACGCAATCGCTACTCTTCAGTGGATAACCGCGATGGATAAGGTCATTCGCATCAACGAATGCTGTCCCAACCAGGCTGTGGGCTTTGCTACCCAATCGTTTGCTGACGAAGCGATGTTTTTGTGGGAAACTGTTGAATAGAGAAAGACTGCTACTAAAATTAAGGCTATGAGGTGGAATCATCTGAGAGAGATGGTGTTGAGGAAGTTTTGTGCTGATTCTGAGGTCGAGAAAGCAAAGATGACGTTTCTGAACTTAAAGGCGGGAAAAATGACACACCGTGAGTACATGACTGAGTTCAACCGTATGTCCAGACTTGTGCCAGAGATGGTGAACACGGAAGCCAAGAGGATCAAGTGTTATATTAGAGCACTCCCACAGAATGTCCGTACACTAGTCAAGGCAAATAGACCTACCACTTTTGATTCCGCAGTCGAACTGGCGGAAATGGTTTATGATGACTTGGCGGTGGACAACGTTGTGGTGGAAGTGAAGAAAGATAAGAAGTGGGATGATCATGGAAAGAGGCACGGTACTCAATTGTGGAACCCGAGGGACAAAGGAACAGAAGTTATGGGAATGGAGACAGTGCAAAACTTGTGATAAAATTCATGGTGGTGAGTGCAAGTGGACTGTTGGTACTGATGTGTGTCATAAATGCGGGAAGCCTCATGGAGGAGAGTGTAGAATCGGGTCAAATGTCTGCTTTAAGTGTGGGAAGGTGGGGCATTATGCTCATGAATGTAACGCAAAACCCACTTGCTACAAATGTGGGAAGACAGGTCACATGGCTCAAGAATGCACCGAGGGTGAAGCTAGACGAAGTGGGAAGGGAGATGCTATGAAGAATAGGCCGAGAACCAGGGCATACATGCTGACTCAGGAACAAGCCCAGCAGATTTCCGATGAAGTGACAGGTACATTCCTAGTAAATGGTATTCCCGCTTCTGTTTTATTCGATTCAGGTGCTAATAGAAGTTTTATAGAGGTAGCATTCTGTAAGTTAGCTAAAATGACGTGTTGTCGTGTGCCTGAAACGTTCATGGTAGAAACAGCTAGTGATACTTTCGTTAGGATAATGAGAATGGGTAAGGACGGTAAGGGAGAATTAGAGGGACGTGAGTTCCATATTACTCTTTTGTAATGACTTTAGGAGGATTCGGTGTGGAAACGGGAACACATCACCGTAGGTTTCAAGGTTTCATAACTAAGCTATCGCGTACAGCTAAAAGTCATGAGGCCATCTGGGTGACTGTGGACCGTTTGACTAAGAGTGCTCATTTTCTGCCTATACGAGAGGCCATCTCGTCAGAAACGTTAACAAGTATGTTCATCAAAGAAGATGTAACGAAGCATGGAGTGTCATTGTCGATCGTATCCGCCAGAGATAACCGTTTCACTTCCCGATTTTGGAAGAGGTTCCATGAAGCTATGGGAACCAGAGGAGGAGATGCGTAAGTTTTACACGTAGTTGTTGTGTAATAGACAGGTTTCGGGGACGAAATCTTTTTAAGGGGGAGAGACTTGTAACGTCCTCTTTTTTAAATAAATAGATAAAGTATTTTGGATATTTTAGTTGTCGTGTCGAGAGACGTCATTTAAATAAATTAAATAATATATAGATATATGGATAATATTAAGAAAAGTTATTGGACTTGAGAATGATTATGGGCCTAAAAGCCTTTGGGCTTTGCCTATTTAAACCCCTAAACCCTAAATCCTTATTATTTCATCATCATCTCCCCATCATTGTCACACACCCATACACACATAAATCCATCTTTCCATTTCTATCCTAGATCTAGTCCAATCACCAAAAAGGTAAACTTTATATTTATTGTCATTCGGTTTCCCATTAAGATTATTAACAACTAAACCTGGTCAAACCAACATAAACAAATCTAATACAAATAACATTAAAAATGAGAAATTATAAATAATACAATTAATATACATATAAGGAAATGGTGATTATGCATATGCGTGTATAAACGTATGTACACAAATATATATATACATATGTATATACGTATGCACACATATGTGTATGCACACATATGTATATATGCAGGTGCGAGTACGTATATACATAGCTATATACATATATATGTATATAGATATATTCGGTCACGAGGAATCAACGGGTTGAAGGTCCGGCGAGATCCAAAGAATACACGAAGCTCGAAGTGCCGAACAGATCCAAACCCGTATAAGACCCGAACCCAAATAAACAACCCGAGCTCAGATCTAAGCCATAATGAGAAACCAAAACCAAACCGACCCGTTCCGACCACCGCTAAGCACCCAAACGGCCAGAAGAGGATCCGTCAGAAACATACCCTATGCAAACCAGATCTAAACCAGACACGAACTCCGGTGCGAAATACGGCATGCGAAAAAGGCAATGCGAAAATCCCAAGTGAAATCCGGCATGCGAAAATCCCAAGCGAAAACCTTCATGCGAAATGCTCCAAGCGAAACCATTAATTCACGCGACGTGTGAAGCGAAATTCCCCGTGCGAATCATAGTGTGCGAATGGGCTGGGTATCGTCGTGGTGGATGTAGGGGACGGCGAGGATGGGCGGCGTCTCGTGAATGGCCGGAGTTAGATGGGAGGGCGGCGGCAGTGGCTGTATATTAGAAAGAAGAAGAAGGGTGAAATGGAAGTAGGAAAGTAGGGGTGGGTACTGGGTAGGGTTATATAATAATAATAATAATAATAATAATAATAATAAAACTAATAATGCATAATAATTATAGAAGAAGAACATGGACCTAAGAACTTAAGCAAGATCCAAACCTGAGACCCGACTCGTCTAACGCCCCGTGACCCACCTAAAACGAAGGAATGGAGGTTGAATATGAACCCATCCGTTAAAGAAGTGGAATCTTTAATGAAGTTAGGTATGGACCCGACACGACCCGAACTCGCTTAAAACATGAACTTGTAAATGAGTGAGAACGTGAATTAATAATAACGATGTGAATATAATATATATACATATATATATATATATATATATATGTGTGTATATATATATGATGATAATAAATAAGGGTTGTATTACAATAATATTAATACTTAAATAATAAATCTAAAATAATAATAGTAGTAAGTTGTTAGACATGAAAGGTTAAAGTAACGGATACGAGGTAAATGAAACCCGAACCTGTAACTCGTTTTATGCCAAACCAATGGTTTATAGGATCCGTTTAGAAACACTTAAATGTAAGAGCCCATTGTACATGGAGAAGTTGAAAGGAACGTGAGAGCGAAGGATAACGTACGAAGATATATAATTATATAATAATAATAATAAATATGGACAGTAATGAAATAATATGATAATAAACATAAATACGATAACAATAAATATCGTTAAGAATGCAAACAAATAAGACGGTTCACTAATAAGATAAGGCCAAGTATATTAAAGAAATAAGATCGGTTTAAGAAGGTTATATGTCGGCTCAGTTAATTTAAAAGTTAACGGGAATTGAATGATAAGAAATTATAGAGATTAATACGTGTGTACATTATCCAACAGTTAGCCGCGAACAGCTCAAGAAGGGAATTACTATCAACGGTGAACGTAACAGTATCCAGACGAGTTCTAGCCCCTTTTTATGTGTTATGTTTTCGGGGTTGTTTGCATACTACGATGTGTTTAGATTTATACACTTAACTTAAATAGTAAGTGTATATTAGATATATGTTTGCGTATGAATGTGAATGTTATTGATTGATGAACTAGTATGTAAGTAGTTGATATATTAGTTATGATTGAAAGAAGTAGAAAGAAAAGTTAACGAAGGTAGAGTTGTAGGGTATATTAGAGGGCACCGGGCCCTAATAATAACCGATATATGTAGGGGCACTAGACCCTTATAATATCCAAGGTAAGTAGGGACTGGATTATGAAGTTATACAAGGTAGGAAGGACACCAGATCCTTATTAATTCCGAGGTATGTAGGGTCTGGACTCTTATAATATCCAAGGTAAGCGAGGACCGGATCTTTATAGTATCCAGGGTAAGTAGGGTCTAGACCCTTATAGTATCCAAGGTAAGTGAGGATCGGATCTTTATAGTATCCGAGGTATGTAGTTAATAAGTAGTATAAATGTATGAATGTATGTTTGATTAATAGAGGAACAGGTAGGTATTAATACGTTCGGGCGCGTATTAGTAAGTGAATGCATTGTATGTTAATTAACTAGAACTCACTCAACGTAGCTGACTTTTAGTATGCACGCAGGTGAGTAGGATGAGACGGGTGGCTTGAGGGAGACACGTGGCGAATAAAGGAAGACTGGCATCGAAGAAAAGAAGAGACACGTGTCATTTATAATTTATGTTTAAAGACTTATGTTAAGTTATTTTAAGATAAGATGTTTATGCTAGTATGAATGGTTGACTTTTATTTCCGCGAAATATTTTAATTAATTCTGATTTTACGAATTATGTGAATGAGTAAATCCTACCAGCGAGAAAGTAGGGCACCTGGGTCGGGGGCCTTACACAACTTGTTTTGGGTCTCCGCATAGAGGTTCCAAGTTTTAGGTGCACTTTCAACAAGATAAAATGGGTCGTTAGAATGTAGAAAGAAAAAAGGTATTCCATGTGCGCATGCAAGAACTTTTATCCTTCTCATTAGGGATGCAAACTGGGAGATGCATGTTGATTCATATTTTACTATTAAGAAGTGTAAATTGGTTTATGCTTTAGAGGTTGCTCCAATGCCTACAAAGGATTAATGGGTGCATATGGACACCAAGGAGAAGATACACCCACCTACAATTAAATGTCCACCTAGAAGACCAAAAAAGAATAGAATCAAATCACATGACGAGACTACAAAGAGACAAAAATGTAAGCGTTGTGGTGAGTATGGACATCGTACAAAGACATGCAAAGAAGCAGAAAATCATGATCACCCTCGTCAAGTCAAACGAAGCGAGTAAAAAGTGCATAATTTTTTTGCGTCTTGTATTTTCTTGTGTTTTATAATGTTGGTTTGACTATTTTCGAATGTTGGTTTTATCATTTTGAAATATTTGGAAGTTATCGTTAGGATGATGTAAACATTTGACATCTTTTTTAGCTTTCTTTTCTTAATCTAGTGCATGCATGTTGCTTTATAGATTTGTCAACATAATTATTTTTTATACACTATTATGTGATATAATTTGTTGATATCTCATGTTAGAAATATTAAACCTATAAACTATGTAAAAAAATATTTTTTATATTTGCTAACGATTAAAAAAATTGACTCCAATTGAAATTATTAGCTTCTATATGTTCGTCTTAAAACCAACTCGGCTTGGGTTTAAATTCGGTATATATGCAATTGTTACTATTAAGAAAGGGATATATGCAAATTAGTTCATGAAAGGTAAAATGGTTATTTAGTTAGTTAATTTTAATGAAATGGAGGAGATATGTAACAAATGTGATTTAGGGGGAAAACTATATAATTAAATGTTTAGCATTGGGGATATATGTAATAAAGGAAGTTAGGGAGTGAATATATGTAAATGCCATTTAATTTAAAGGGCATTTACATTTATTCACTCTCTAACTTCTCTTATAACATATTTATTCAACCCTTAAACATCAATTACATATTTCCTTTTTTTAAACCATATATATTAAATATTTTCCAATTTTATTAAAATTAACTAATTAAATGACTATTTTACCCTTAATGAACTAATTAAATAACTATTTTCATATATCCCATTTCTAAAAGCATCAATTTCATAAATTCCCAATTTAAACCCAAACCGAGTCGGTATTAAGACGAACATATCAAAGTTAATAAATTCAACTGTAGGCGATGCTTTTAATAGTTAGCAAATATAGAAAAGTATTTTTAGCATCATTTATAGGTTGAATATTTCTAACATGGGTGACATATGAATATATTTTATCACATAATATTTTACTACCAGAAGAGTTCACGCTTTGCGGCGGAGAAGCAAAGGGGGATTTTGTCGGTAAGGGATGAATTTTAAACTAATTTACCTAGTTACTTTAATAAGTACAGAACCAATTGTATCTCTAGATAACTGACATGACAAAGTATATTAATTCGACCACATATTTAGAATATAGGCTAACAGCTTAGGTCAACCTTAAAGATCAATGAATGTCAAATAATGACATGAATTAACTCCAAATCAAAAACAATAGCATCAACACATCTTATATAGAACACAAGCCTTCTTTTAGTAGTCCATCTTGTAGGTAATCTCATTTCTACACAAATTTTCAAAAATTAGTTATATCACTTTATCTATAGCCTTCATTGAAAAACTGAGACACCTGCATTCCCATCCTCATACAAGCAAAATCATCCGAGAGCTCATAGGGAACCTATTGTTTCATTACAACATCAAAATTTTTCATTTAAGGAAACAACATAACATTCATTATTATTATTACTAAAGTATAAAAGAGATCTTTTGACGCCAAAGTTCATTTTAAGCTATAGAAGCTAACATGCCAATTATGGTAGTCCATCTGTTGATCCCACTCACACCACCGCCACACCTGTAATCTCCCTGTCATTAACTGTTACCGACACGATCCCATTTGCAATTGAAGGCACCTGTAGCCTCTACTAAACTTCAATTACTTCCTTGCAGCATCGCTATTCCCCTCTGTAATCCCTTTGGTCACCACGATGAAGACTGCCTGCTGTCTCAGTGGCGGTCACCGATTACGATTCACCACGATTGTTGCCGGGTTCGTTTTCCGAACCATAGGTAGCGGTTGGGTGGTGGTAGTCTGCTTGAGCGACGACTGTCTCTGTGGTGGTCGTTGATCTCATTCACACCGCCGGGTTCCTTTTCCGAACCCTAGGCGGCGGTTGTGTGGTGTGGTCTAAAGCGACGACTGTCTCTATGGTGCTCGTCGGTTACAATAAGACGTGACGATTGTGCCAACTATGAGTTAGATAGTCGTAATGGTGGGTTTTAGTGGTTCTATCGGTGGCCTCTAAATGTCCGGTGACACTATACCGGTGTTGATTTTGGCTGTAGTTTGTGCTTGTGTCCTGTAACGGTGGCTATATCGGTTTTCGGTGATTCCGATAATCCTTAATGTTTCCGTTCCAGGGGACGATTGTGACTGTTGATGTGTTAGATCTCTGGTTCGGCGGGGTTAGGAGTTTTATCGGTAGCCTTTAGACATCCGGTGACCCTATTTTCTCAACCGACTATCGATATCCTTACAAGGTATGTCGATTATTTTATAATTGCATGTTGATTGTTGTTTTAGGTACCAGTGTTGTTTTTGTATATTTTGTCACTTGCTTTGTGCGACAGGACTTGCTTGAATGTTTGTGTAATGATGTTTGATGTTATTGGGATTATGTATGCTGATTTTAAGATCGGTTTCGTCACCACTTTCCTTTGGTTGTTTTGTGCATTTATTCTATTGCAAGTGACTAGAGGAGTTCGGTTGTAGTTCCATTCTTTTCATCTGTTGTTCCTAGAGAATAGTTGATTACGGAATTGCGGGTTTGATTTCTCAACTCGAAGTATCATCAGATTTAGGGCTTTTGTGTTATGGTTGTGTGTGTACCACATAAGCATAAACATTTTCCTATATCTGAATTCTCTAAACTGTCCACAAAGACATTTATCAATTGTTTAGATAAGTAGTTGGACAATAAAGCAGATCAGCTGTTTAGATAAGCAGCTCAAACATTGATATACCGACCCAGACACCCGGTTAGAAATAAAGGATTTTTATATGATTTTTATATAAATTCATTTTTGTAAAATTCAAATATTTTTTTCCCTTTGTTATTTCGATACTGACTGTTGTTGTTTGCTGCTGTTGCAGATTTAGAAGGCATTACTGAAGTGAAGTGAGGCGATAGACACATGTTTCGTTAAGTGTTATGATACTGGTATGTATATGTGTATACGTGTATTAACTCAAACAATTAGGTCGTCCTATTTTATCCCTTCTATCATTCAGTTACTTAGGCTTACCTAAACTGCATAATGCGATGTTGTATGCTAACGCAAAGTGGCCGCTAGCTCAGGATCAACTCTGCAAAAAAATACCAAGTGAAGATCAGTAGCCATGTTACCAGTAATATTGCTGGCTTAGCAATATATCCGATTCCCGGGAATATGTTACGATTTGTTATATCAATTTGTTATATATGTAAAGATTAGATTTTGTATGCATTTTTATAAGTCACTTATACAGTTACATACTAATTAGCCTAGCACTGTATACAATTACCAAGAATATGCTAGGACTTATGTATGCAAAGATCAGAGTTGATATGGACTTAGAAAAGTGCTATTATTATAACAAGAAGTTGAATATTTAACATCTTTAGCAACCTCATTTTGCAATGCTTTACCGACCTGCGCGTTGCGCAGGGTAAATACCTAGTTAAAATATATAAGTGAACCTTCAATGTGTCAAGTCGTGACACAAGCTCTGACCGTGTAAAATCTTTTACTTTATTAGCCCTAAAATAAGCCAATAATAGTTTGTAAGAAATAATAGCATGGCCATATCAAAAGATAAAGAGAGAAGTTTCAACCAAAACCTCAAAATAAAACTCGGATCACCATTTAAAAGATAAAAAGTCCCTGTAATATTACAAGCTAAGCTGAGTTTAATTTAGATAACAATAATATTTGGTTAATAAAACAGAAAGGTTAAACCTTAAGCAAAATGAGCTTCCTAAGAATCCCATTAACCATGTTACCAGCACCCGGTCTAAGGGAAACTTTTGCAATCTGCACATTCTGCAGTTACACATACGATTAAGCGAATTGCAATAAACAGTTTCTTTAAAACTAGTTAATAACTTAATATTGCCCCGTTTACAACAGCAGGTACCTAACGGACACTAATGAACATAAATGAACATATATTAACTTGAGAATAATATTAATTAATTCAACACAAAATCATTATGATAACACATAGGAACAAACAATCAGCTATCACAAATAGAATATGCTATATTACAAATCCAACACACCTTTTACTTAACAATTCTAACATGTTAAAAAAAAACTTTCAGTAGAAAAAGAGACTTTTGTGGTACCAAAATTTGGTATAAAATTGTTATCGTTAGGGTCGGCTTAATCATTTTGAAGAAATAAAAACGAAATTTGTATTTACGGGCCCTTTACTAGAATTTCATTGTATTGTGAAGTGATGCTTCTTATTTTCAACAGTATTAGAAAAAAAAAAGCTAATCATATGAATAAATAGCTAATCAACAAATCAAGTCTCATATGAATTAATCAAGTTAAGTGAAGTGAAATCAACTAATCACATGAAAAGATCAAGATTATCAACTAATCAAACCTTAAGTTGTGAACTAATCAAGATTATCAACATCATATCATTTAGTTAATTCAGTGAACAAATCGAAATGTTTTCATAGTTGAGATTTGGCACGTTTAAAACAAGTTCATGACAATATGGTTGATTCGATTAAGTGGGTTTCGGTTTAGGCAATTCATCAAACAATTGGTGTGCATAAAAAAACTCAGTATTAACATGATTAGCATCAAACTGGACATGTCATTTAAACACAAAATGCACAATTGTATCTAGTTATTGAATTAAAATGCCATTTCAATTTTTTTTTCAAAAAGGACCGACCAGAACTTGCAATAGTTTTAAACCATTTGATCATATATAACAATTGCCTTTGAAAGGAATGATTTTTTCAGCCCTAAATCGACAGGAGAATAAATTCGACTTTACGCGTCAAAGTTTGTTGCTGCTGGAAGATGACGTTTAGTTTTTCACTTTGAGTGTTAGTAAATTGAATAGGGTAGAAGGGTAATTATATAATAGAAGGGGAAATATGTAATTTAATGTTTAGCATTGCGGAAACATGTAATTAAGAAGCTTAAGGAGGAGATATATGTAAAAATCCTAATTTAAACATGGTTATTTCATGCTCTTCACCAATTCAACACTTAATCATCTAATGAATGATGCAAACAACCTTGATATTTTATTAACACTTGTTACATTGACTTTTTACAAAAGAGACATAAAACAAATAACAATTCCGCTGTAATCAATCAACTACAAGTACAGCTTTATTCTTGACACACATCCAACTTAGCTCATAGCTCCCAAAGTGTTACAATACATCATATAAGAGACCTCTTCAAGGACTTAATCGTAATATTCGCACCCAATGAAGATTCACTTACCTCCACCTCAAACGAGTCATACCGTCGAAAAAGTTCAATCACAAACAACCTCGTTATCAATACAACAAAGTCTTTTCCAGCACACTGCTTATTTCCAACTGTCGGGCTCTCGGTCTCCGGTCCATTAGACCACATAACATACTTCAACAAAGCCTCCCCGTCCCCAATGAACCGATCAGGGACAAACTCCTCGGGTCGGTCAAACACTTTGGGGTCCTTGGTTGCAAAAGGTTGGTACCCGAATAACATCTCGCCTTCTTTGATTTCGAAAGTGGCGTCGTGTGACGAGATTGTGAAGTCGCTTTTGGCTCTACCGTATTGAGGAGGAACTGGTGGCTCAATACGAAGAGACTTGTACACGACGGACTTCATTAATGGCATCTGCTCGATTGCCTTCAATGTTACCTGTCCCAAGCCATATAATAATATAGCGGTTCTCATTTCTTTCGCTAGTTTGGCGTGTAAGGTTTCACCGGCAAGTGCGATCCATTTGAGTGTGTTGGGGAACAGGATCTTCATTCCGCCTGGTAAAGCAAACAAGTTATTTCGTCAAATTAGTCTTAGTTTTTGGGTGAACTATGAAAATGGCCATGTTGTTTTCACTATTGAACATGATAAAATAGTCAACACTTCATTTTTTTTTTTTTTTTTGAAAATATCATTCTTACTTTTTTCTAATGTAGAAAATGTTTTCTAAACAACCAGAGGCAAAATCTTTTTTTTTTTTAAATTATATTGTTTATAATTATGTAATGGTCATTTCAATTATCTATAAAATTAACTTCCATGGAGCATCAATAAATAAAGTTTTGTAGGTCTGTTTGTTAACACTTCGTTTATTTTCTTTTACCTTTTTAGTGCTATATATATTAATATTTTTTATATCCATGCCATGCATACGATATATAAATTTATAATATATTCTTATGTGTGCTATATTACATACATACAGACAAAGTGTATATATCAAAGTATATATTAGATATATATAAAGTTACAAAAATATAACCAAAAGTTAAATGTATGTTTTTATAAATTTGATTAAAATATTTTACAAAATTACAAATTGAGAATTTTCGAAAAAGATAATAAGTTTATAAAAAAAACGTTTAGAAAACAAGCTTGGTTTATATATCCAATGGCATCTATCAATCTGGTTCGTCATGTATGGATTTGCTTCGTCAATTTTAAAAAGATGGTGAAGAATCTAAAGCAAGAGAATAAATATATGATTATATGATTATTGCATCAAGGAACAATTTGAAAAGGTCACTGTCATTTGGTGATCCGTAATAAGTTAATCAATTATTAGCAAGTTATAAAATTAAGATTATTTTGTTACATTAAAAGGTCATTGTCATTTGGTGATCCGTGATCATTTAATCAATTATTAGCAAGTTATAAAAATTACGATTATATCGTTAAATACTTAAATTAAAAGGTCATTGTCATTAGGTGAAAATTTAATCTGTCCATATATGTATGTCTATATCTCTTGTTCAGAATTTCATTTCAATAATTACCTATAAAATTAACTTTCATATTACATCATCAAATAGCATATGCTCACCAAAAGTATTGAAGCAAACCGCGAATAAGATATTGTGCAAAGCTTCATCTTTCGGAATCCCTAGTGTCTCAGCTTGCTCCACCACCAAAGTCGCCGCGGACTCAAAATAAGTATACAGTTGCTGATAACTAGTCTGTATCAAAATCGACGGCAGTCGAAAAGTGTGGAGAAGAAGCTCCTCCAAGAACCAAGGAAGCCCAAGAGTTAACAAGGGACCAAGATTAAACAACACCCACGCGTTAATTAAAGTAGGACCAGTTAGTCCGAGTTTAGTTACTTCAGGGTTTTTGAAATAAGCCCGACCCAGAAACCGGAAAGCCGCTAGATCAGCAAGGTTGTTGAACGCGGCTTTACCGGTTAAGAGTAACTCGGCTTCAAGTGCTACAAAGAGTTCAGTGTAAGTGAGTTCAAACTGTGGAATGACTCTGTTGCTTGCGGATTTGAGCATGAAGAACAAGAGGTTCTTAAGTTGTTCATGTCTGGGCTCGGATGGATCCAGGTAAGAGAGTACACGGTATCCGCCGGTGAGGCTGGTGGACGGCATGTAAGTACCAGTGAACAAATCTTTCTTTTCGACTTTTGAAACATCGAAGAGGACTGGAAGCTTTTGGCGTCGAGGAGAACGACGACTTTAGAGTTCTTGCTTACGAATGGGCCGGGTGGCATGTTGGCACGGAACACTGTCGACTGGTATTTCACAGCACGGGACCGGAAGTACTCGTCCGAGCTGCCAGGGCCGTAAAAGTACTCGAGCCGATCAATGATAGGTTGGATAAAAGGAAGGCCGTAGGAGCCTGGTATGGGAATCAGTGGGGTGTCGTCGTCGACGGTTAGGGATGTTTCAAGCAATGGATCCATTTTTGATTTGAGTGTGAGAAAATGGTGTGTGCATTTGCATGAATGGATTGGATTCTATTTATAGACGAGGAAGAGGAAGGTTATTAATTATTTTCTTTTATTTATATATTTTATAATTTAGTTAATTCAATTTTATAACATGTGAATAATGATGAGTTTTACTATTTTTTAAGGTGCTGCTACCCGCCAACCCCTACAAGTCAATCCTCCTATTTTACTTTGAGACATGTTATCCGTACATTCTTTGATTATCCACACACCATACATACGATTGTATAGAAGCTATACAATCGTATGGAACCCCACGTTAAAGGGTGTGTGAATAGGTGTGTGTGAATAACCAATGGCTTTTACTTTTCATAATTTATATCCTATATTATTTTTTATCTTAATATCTTATAACTTAAAAAATAAATAAATAATCCAATCAAATATTATGAACTAGGTTAAAGACCGTGTTTCATACGGGTGAAAAATATAATAAAAATACAAAATTATTATATGTAATACGTAAATTAAATTGTTTCATATAATAATTTTTATTTATCACTTTTTTTATTAAGTTTTTTTATATATTATGCACTATAATTTTAAGTTGAAAACCAAATCTTGATGTTTGATTTATTTCAAATAAAACATTCATACTGATATTGTTATATTCAATATTGTGTGTATAAAAATGATATTTATAACAAAATGTTGTCACAGATTTAAAAACTAAATTTACAAATTTTAAGGTTTTGTTGTAAAAAAAAATAAATTAAAATATATTTTATTTTAAAATAAAGAGAGAAACGATGAACAATCTTAAATGGTTGTGTTAAAGAGATATAAGAAGACATTGTCATATTATGAATTATGAAAATGTTAACAATTGAATATAATTTTGGTTTTATACTTGAAGAGAAATCACATTTATATATGTTAAGTCAATAAATCAAACACAATTACCATTTTAGTGGAGCTGGTAAACACATTTGGTTTGACAGTTGAGGGAGGTCTTGGGTTCGAAACCCGTATCACACAATTATATATTTTTCCAAATTTTATAAAGCATTACGGTTCATGGGTTATAATAGGAACACGAGTTATGGGCCATAATATAATAGAAAATAGGGATATGACATCTACTTGACATCCTATGTGGAGTGCCTAGTTAAATACCATGTAGACAACATTTGTTACTTTAATAGTATAAGTAGATTAGATTAGATGGTATTAGTGATTCATCATGCGTACTCTGTATATTGAATTACATATCCTTTTCTAAAATATGTTTTGCTTTAATAGAATAACATACTCTTATATTTAGGGTGCTACCCCCCCCCCCCCTTTACAAGTAGCAAATACAATTCAAACCTCTTATTTTTCTTTTTATAATTTGTATCTTATGTTATTTCTTGATCTTAATATCTTATAGTTTAAGAAAATCCAATCAACTATAGGAATGGTATTAGCGATTCGTCATACTCTACATACTGAATTACATATATATGATATATCCTTTCCAAAATATGTTTTGCTTTAATCGAACAAATGTTCTCTGGTAGTATATTCTTCATTATTAACAATATTCTCTTCATATTCTGTGGCACCGACTAGTACCCCATTAAGTCTCCCTTTTAGATGGCATGCATCTAGAGAAATGTACGATCGACAACCATCAAGAAACCCCTTCTAGCAAGCTACTAGTGAAATAAAAAAGCGTAAAAATAGTCTTTTAGTTAATCACTAATGTAATCCGGTCTTTTTAAGCCTGATTAAGCACAAATGTAATTCGGGTTTACCATGTAATGCGATATTATGAATAATAATAATATTTTAGTTCGAAAAGTCCAAAAATATATATGTTATATTTTATTATATTCAAAAAATTCATTCTTGACATGTAGCGAGTACTGTGTAAGGCCCCGAACCCGATAGCCCTACTTTAGCGTCGGATTTACTCATAAACACAGTCCTTCAAAATCAGAGTTTATTAAAACTTTTCGCGGAATATAAAACATCAATCATTTGTTACAAAACATTAAATCCTTTCTCGATACCATAACACAAAACTTATATTCAAAACATCTTTACTTCTTTCTTCAGATGCCAGCCGTTCAATCCATGCCATGCATCATCCTCTTGCTAGCTCTGTAATGGACTCACCTGCGTGCATACTAAAAGTCAGCTACGCTGAGTGAGTTCTAGTTAATCAGGCAACATACAATCTATTCTCATATATTACTTCCCGTATCCGAAGACACATATTACTACCTTAACCTTGTATAAATATCCATAGGAGGATCGTCACGTAATATCTATTAAAATAACCATTACCATTACCCTACCATATATATACTTTCCATAGGAGGAACACTATACTATCCATAGAAGGAGCACTCTACTATCCATAAAAGGAACACTATACCTTCCATAAAAGGAACACTATACCTTCCATAAAAGGAACACTATACTATCTATAAAAGGAACACTATACCTTCCATAAAAGGAACACTATACCTTCCATAAAAGGAACACTATACCTTCCATAAAAGGAACACTATACTTTATTATTTAATATCCATGTAAGGAGCTAGTCACTTCCCTTGACGATACGTGCAATATCCGAAGATCGTTCACGTACCATCAAGCAATCATTCATATATTTCACATTATCCATATAAGGCATACACATAAAATTATATCCTTTCGTTCATACTTTCTTACTTTCTTTAGTATTATCTTACTTTCATATCTTACGTTATAAAGAGCATTACGCCCTACATTCCTCGAGTATTACTAGGGCTTGGTACCCTCTTCGTAACCATACAACCATACGTTATCATTTCTTTCTTCTATTATCTCTATCATGTTCATACACATAAACATACATAACATACTTACCTTATTCTTAGCGCTGCAACCTAACAGTACGTGCAATATCCGAAGATCGTTCACGTACCATCAAGCAATCATTCATATATTTCACATTATCCATATAAGGCATACACTTATCTCTTAGGATAAGTGTATTGACAAACATATTGAGTATGCACACAGCCCCGAAAACGTAACACATAAATGGGGCTAGAAACTCACCTGAATTCTGCTTCTTTTTCTGATAGCTGTAAATCCCTTCTCTATCTGAGCTCGGCTGACTGAACAAGTTACACGTATCAATACTCGTCTGATCTAATCTGGTGGCCTAGTATTAACTTACTTTAACTTATCGCTTTATAATTTATTTTCTAATCAAACTTGGCTTTAGGCGAAGTTAACCCTCGGGCGAACTTAGCTCTAGGCGAAGTTAACCTTAGGCGAACTTAGCTGTAGGCGAAGTTACCAGCTAGGCGAACTTAGCTTTACAGCGAAGTTGCCATCAGGCGAACTTGGCTTCAGGCGAAGTTATCATCAGGCGAACTTGGCCTCATGCGAAGTTACCAGTTAGGCGAACTTAACTTTACAGCGAAGTTGCCATCAGGCGAACTTAGCTTGCAGGCGAAGTTCATCAGGCGAACTTAGCTTGCAGGCGAAGTTCATCGCGTTGAAGGCGAAGTTGCCCAGATGAAGGCGAAGTTATCCAGACAGCCGCTGTTCGGTTTCTTTTCAGCATTTTGAGCGATTTTAACACCCTTGCTATGGTTCAATATCACCCACTACGCTTCCCGACCATTTTTGGTCGCTTATACACTAAGAAGCTTGGATTTTTAAACCTCAAAGATCAAGAATCATACCTTTTTGGGCTTGTTTGGATCTCGTTTACTTGCTTATCACCACTAATCGTTCTCTCTCTTACTCGGGTCTGCCGGATCTCCCCGGATCTGCCTTCGGTCCGGCGGCGAAGTTAGTGTGTTTTTGGAGTGTTAGGGAGTTTGGTGAAAATGAAAGATATTTTGGGTTTAGGGGATATTTATACCCCTGAAATCCCATGGACCTAAGGCCCATTCTCATTTAACCAATCTCTATAAATTCTAGTCCATAACCCACGTCCATTACCCGACACTAGCCCGACCCATACCAACCTCTATTCTTTTATTTAATTCCTGATAACCTGAGTAACTTTCCCTCTATTATTAAGTAATATAATTAATATTATTTTGGGATTTTCGGGATGTTACAAGTCTTCCCTCCTTAAAGAGGTTTCGTCCCCGAAACCTAACTTATTCCCTATAAAAGGAAAACTTCTTATATTTACACGCTTTATTGAATCGCCTTCGCTTTCTGAGTTATCCCTCTTACTTCCGACTTTGCAGTCATCGAATGGTGGTCATGTGTTTTAGCTATTTAAGGTAGCTTATCCATGAGGCCCTCAATGTACCAAGTCTCGTTTCGATTTTCAAGAGGCTTTGTCCTAAATCATATTAATGCTAAAGCCTAAGTCGACACTCTATCACAACACGTCAATTTATCATGACTAACATGCATTCAGACAATTTGTACCATAATTAATAAACACCAGTCTAAATTTCAACATAAAACAACACGCATCGAGTCATCAATAAGTTACACATAGATTTAATACTTATGGCTAGCATCTAGCCTTCTTGAATGGCTTCTCTAAGCATACGGAGGAATCTGTTAAACCTCAAGCACTCTTTTCTCCTTCATGTCCTCCCTCTGGCTTCTTGCAATCCCTTGCTAGGTGCCCACGTCCTCCACAGTTGTGACACCTATGGTAATCATCACATTCCCAAGAGGAATGTCCTGCTCTTCCACACCTGTAGCAAACACCTAATCCCTTTCTGCACTCTCCGGGGTGTCTCTTCCCACATTTTTCACAAGCAGTGAACCCCTCTTGCCTTGCCTTCTTTTTGCGTGGATCCACTTCATTGGCTTCCTCTGGTTCTGGGGTTGGGTTCTTTTTCTTCGGTTCCATCTTCTCCCCTTCACAGTTGGCAAGGTCCTCATAAATCATCTCGGCCAATTCCACGGCCGAGTCAAATGTTGCGGGCTTACTGGACTTAACCAAAGTGCGAACATTCCGTGGAAGTCCCCTTACGTAACACTTGATCCTTTTAGCTTCGGTGTTCACCATGTCAGGTACCAACCTAGACATGCGGTTGAATTCAGTAGTATACTCCCGTTGTGTCATCCCTCCCGCTTTCAAATTCAGAAACTTCATCTCCACTCTTTCAACTTCTGTATCAGCGCAGAACCTCTTCATCACCATGTCCTTTAGGTCATTCCAACTCATCGCCTTGATCTCTTCACGGGTCTTCCTCTGCTCCACACTCTCCCACCAATACATAGCCTCATCTTCAAAAGATTGAGTGGCATAACCGACAGCTTGGTCAGGACGGCACTCGCTAATGCGGATAACCTTATCCATGGCGGTTATCCACTGAAGAGTAGCGATTGCATCTCCTAAACCAGTCAGCTTAGGCGGGTCACAACCTTTGAAGGACTTATAGTTGCAACCGCCTCGGCCCCTCTTCCTATTATCATCTTTCACAGACTTTACCTCACTCGAGTCACCCCTTTCCCTCTCGTCATCCTTTCTATTATTACCACCTGCCCCTTCAACGGTTCGTTCACGGCTTCCAGCAGATCCTTCGGGATTCAGGTTCTTCACAGCAGCAACTACAGCTTGAACAATGGCTGCTTGAACTGCAGGGCTAAGTTGAACTTCTTCGTTGTTGTTCTGGTCTCCTCCAGCGGCGCTCCCTTCATCTTCGGTGTGGGAAGCTTCTTCTGCCGAGGGTTGCCGGACAAGACGAGGCCTGCCACGACGTCCAGTGCGACCCCCAGTTCCCACAACTTCTCCAGCTCCAGCCATCAGTATTCTTAAAGGGACAACACAAACATCATCACTCAAGGAACTATTTAGTACAAGGATAGCAAGGCTAACAGGTAATAACAGTGGCCAGCTGTGACTAGCTGATCACGTTGCTTTCCGTGTCCTATTCGCTTCCCTTTATGAGTCTATTTGTGCTGGTTCTACTTAAGCAGTTAGTCAAATCAAACAATCAATTACCTCTATCCTTATCGTTCACGTATCTTTTCTTTCTCATTAACATATATCATTTAATCATACACCTTACCTTTACTGATTTTTGCTTGAGCGACACATGGCATTCTTGAACTGGCATCTTCTTTCTTTTCTTACTTAAATCCCATTCTCTGTTCGAGTCTAAGCATGTAGGATGCTTAAATCTCTCGAACTTATGCTCTGATACCAACTTGTAAGGCCCCGAACCCGGTAGCCCTACTTTAGCGTCGGATTTACTCATAAACACAGTCCTTCAAAATCAGAGTTTATTAAAACTTTTCGCGGAATATAAAACATCAATCATTTGTTACAAAACATTAAATTCTTTCTTTGATACCATAACACAAAACTTATATTCAAAACATCTTTACTTCTTTCTTCAGATGCCAGCCGTTCAATCCATGCCATGCATCATCCTCTTGCTAGCTCTGTAATGGACTCACCTGCGTGCATACTAAAAGTCAGCTACGCTGAGTGAGTTCTAGTTAATCAGGCAACATACAATCTATTCTCATATATTACTTCCCGTATCCGAAGACACATATTACTACCTTAACCTTGTATAAATATCCATAGGAGGATCGTCAAGTAATATCTATTAAAAGAACCATTACCATTACCCTACCATATATATACTTTCCATAGGAGGAACACTATACTATCCATAGAAGGAGCACTCTACTATCCATAAAAGGAACACTATACCTTCCATAAAAGGAACACTATACTATCCATAAAAGGAACACTATACCATCCATAAAAGGAACACTATACCTTCCATAAAAGGAACACTATACCTTCCATAAAAGGAACACTATACCTTCCATAAAAGGAACACTATACTTTATTATTTAATATCCATGTAAGGAGCTAGTCACTTCCCTTGACGATACGTGCAATATCCGAAGATCGTTCACGTACCATCAAGCAATCATTCATATATTTCACATTATCCATATAAGGCATACACATAAAATTATATCCTTTCGTTCATACTTTCTTACTTTCTTTAGTATTATCTTACTTTCATATCTTACGTTATAAAGAGCATTACGCCCTACATTCCTCGAGTATTACTAGGGCTTGGTACCCTCTTCGTAACCATACAACCATACGTTATCATTTCTTTCTTCTATTATCTCTATCATGTTCATACACATAAACATACATAACATACTTACCTTATTCTTAGCGCTGCAACCTAACAGTACGTGCAATATCCGAAGATCGTTCACGTACCATCAAGCAATCATTCATATATTTCACATTATCCATATAAGGCATACACTTATCTCTTAGGATAAGTGTATTGACAAACATATTGAGTATGCACACAGCCCCGAAAACGTAACACATAAATGGGGCTAGAAACTCACCTGAATTCTGCTTCTTTTTCTGATAGCTGTAAATCCCTTCTCTATCTGAGCTCGGCTGACTGAACAAGTTACACGTATCAATACTCGTCTGATCTAATCTGGTGGCCTAGTATTAACTTACTTTAACTTATCGCTTTATAATTTATTTTCTAATCAAACTTGGCTTTAGGCGAAGTTAACCCTCGGGCGAACTTAGCTCTAGGCGAAGTTAACCTTAGGCGAACTTAGCTGTAGGCGAAGTTACCAGCTAGGCGAACTTAGCTTTACAGCGAAGTTGCCATCAGGCGAACTTGGCTTCTGGCGAAGTTATCATCAGGCGAACTTGGCCTCATGCGAAGTTACCAGTTAGGCGAACTTAACTTTACAGCGAAGTTGCCATCAGGCGAACTTAGCTTGCAGGCGAAGTTCATCGCGTTGAAGGCGAAGTTGCCCAGATGAAGGCGAACTTATCCAGACAGCCGCTGTTCGGTTTCTTTTCAGCATTTTGAGCGATTTTAACACCCTTGCTATGGTTCAATATCACCCACTACACTTCCCGACCATTTTTGGTCGCTTATACACTAAGAAGCTTGGATCTTTAAACCTCAAAGATCAAGAATCATACCTTTTTGGGCTTGTTTGGATCTCGTTTACTTGCTTATCACCACTAATCGTTCTCTCTCTTACACGGGTCTGCCGGATCTCCCCGGATCTGCCTTCGGTCCGGCGGCGAAGTTAGTGTGTTTTTGGAGTGTTAGGGAGTTTGGTGAAAATGAAAGATATTTTGGGTTTAGGGGATATTTATACCCCTGAAATCCCATGGACCTAAGGCCCATTCTCATTTAACCCATCTCTATAAATTCATGTCCATAACCCACGTCCATTACCCGACACTAGCCCGACCCATACCAACCTCTATTCTTTTATTTAATTCCCGATAACCCGAGTAACTTTCCCTCTATTATTAAGTAATATAATTAATATTATTTTGGGATTTTCGGGATGTTACATACTGTGCAAAAGAAACACAGCCAGCAACCCGGGTTAGGCTAACAGTCAAAATAAATTCCTAAAGGTTGGGAATGACCTAAAATAATATAAGTAAAGAGAAAGTATTAATGTTAGGTCCTAAACATAATTCTAGAATGTTCGGTTCGCAAAGACGGGAAAGTAAGCGAGTAAAAGCTAGTACCAAACACTGTAAGAACCCCGAAACCAACCAACTCCAAAAATTTACATCTTTATATGGTTTCGAAACTAATTTTATGAGTAATTCGAATATGTAATCGGTTTTGCATATAAATGAACCTAACTAGTTATAAATTATAAATTATAACAAAGTATGTTTAAGATATAAAATTATATAACTTAATTAATAAAAAAAATTAAAATACCAACCCCCTAGCCGTCCACCACTTCCCTCTCTTACACTTCCCTAGGCTTGCTTATTAGCATACCCTAAGTGCATGGATGGGTGACACAACATCCCATACACCCACTTGTTCCAATACAACACTAGCTTAAATGCTAATCATAATCCACACTCTCTAACACAAACCACCACCCACTCCTCATCCTCCTTCCTCTCCCTCCCTCTTGGCCGAATACACACACACACACACACACACCTTTCTCTTTCTCTCTTACACTAAACAATCCATAATAGACCAAAAACCCTAAGTTTGAATCCAAGAAGATGAAGCAGGAGCATAATTGGAAGGATTGAAGCATAAACACTCACTTAGAAGCCACCAAGATTACCCTCTTTCATCTCTCTCCTAAATCCTAAGGTAAAAATCCGAACCCTAACCTTGTTCTTCAAGATTTGGATGCAAAACATTGTTTTTGCACCTTGAAAGGGTTCACACAAGCTACTAAACCATAAACATATGTGAAAATGGAAGAGTGAAACCCTAGTGTATGTGTGTGCATGTGAACCGTGAATGCTTGTGTGTGTATGTCGAATCTGAAACCCACATGCACATGCAAACACATATGCATACCAATCCATTTTCATCTTTGTTAAACCTGGTTTAGTGATTTAAAGACATAAAGGATTTGAAAATGGAACTAAAAATGAAATAGGAAGGAGATAGATAGATAGATAGATAGATAGATAGATAGATAGATAGATAGATAGAGAGAGAGAGAGACGTGAGGTGGAGAGAGAGTATGATAGATAGATAGATAGATAGAGAGAGAGAGAGGCGTGAGGTGGAGAGAGAGTATGAATATGTATGTGTATTGCATGCATGTATGTATCATGATTAATTATTTCTAGTTAATGTATGCATGCAAGAGAAATTATAACATAAACATGAATCTTATGGATAGGCTAATGTTATCATAATACCAATAAAAGAGTTAATAGAATGCATATAATATCATATTAAAACACCTAACATGATCATATATATCATATAACTCAATAGTTTATTAGCATGTAATAGATAATAAAGATTTTTGAAAAGCAAGAATATAATAAATACATGCATAATAAAATCTGAATTTTTCAAGGACATAAATGTTTTATATCATTAGAACATGATATCCTAAGTATAGATATAAATGTGTGACAAAAAGAATGTTAATGGAAAATTTTAATGCATGTTGGTAATTAATAAAAATACAGTTATAAGTAATAATTATAAATCTGAAAATTTGTAGATACTTATATATTAGAAAAATTATATTTAGTAAAATATGATTTTCATGTTTTATTTAGTTCAAAACGAGTAACGGTTGCTTAACTAGTCGAAAAATCGGCTTTTTAACGTAAACCGACAAGGATTTTAAGAGCTGAAACAAAACAGCCACTAAAACCCAAAATTTCATATATATTACACAATATGTTAAGTGTAATGAGGCCAAGATTGTAAGACTTGGCAATAAGCGAGTCACGTCGCGAAAGACAACGCGAAAAATGCTCGTTTTGTTAATAATTGAATAAAACCGACAAGGATACATTTTTACAAACTAACTTGTAATATATATATACATTTTTACAACCGAATTGTTGACACAATTGAACTCGATCTACATAATTACTCTAACAGCATGTATGATCAAGTCAGTAGTGAATTTGTACTATTAAAGCACTTTTTGTGATCATGTTTAATGACTTATGAATTTTCAGATAAACTGCGGGTTTGCTCTTTTTAAGCTTATTTAATATACATAAATCCACTTAGGATTTACGCATACCCAGATGATAAACCGCATACCGACCCATGGTCTCTGAACCCCGGAGCATCCCATCAATACAGGATTTAAGGCTATAAAACCATACGCCTATGAAGTGTTAACCACTTAACTAGTAGTATTTTTATTTCGGTTCATATCACAAGCCATCTAGTATACTCTAATGTTAAGCCTATCCAACCATTTTACAATAACTATTCATATTAAAAAATATTTTTGGTGATCAAATCTAATAAAAGGCTTGAGTATAGCTTAATCTTTCATTCCAGTCCTTACATAGGCTTAGCTAAACAAACAAAACCCTGAAGGCGTTTCCCACTAAAAATCAAGCATTTTAAAGTTCAATTAAGTCTACAACCAAATTATCCTTTCATTCTCAAGGCTGAGCCTACTGACACATCCCAAATTAAGTACATCCCCGTTTTTTATTATCTCATATTATATAATAATTTTGAAAAATAACCCCCGATTTTTCTATCATTTTCCATTCATTGTGCAAAAAATCTTAATTCAAGGAACATTAAACTTAAATTTTCAATTTCTCCCCCATCCCTACAGTTGAAGCAAACATTGTCCTCAATGTTTGAAAATTTAATAAATAAAATAGGGACAGGGTTAAAATTAACTTTTGACAATTTTAAAACCGGGCTTAATGTGATGGTACTAATTATACGCAAATACAATTACACTTTTAACACAAAAAACTAATAAAACAAATAAGGTTATGAAAATGAAATCACCTGATAGAAAATAAAACTCTCATGTGCAACTCTCGTGCCCTCAGTGATCTCTCGGCAAACTTACCTCTTCAACTCTCAAAAAGAAATCTGCAAACACTCAAACATGTAGAAGAAAGCTTCTCACAAGTGTTAAAAATATAGTTCTTTTAAACCATTTGCAAAACCATTAATTTTAAATTACCAACCGAGCTTAATAAATTCATAAGCAAATTTGTTAAACGAGTAACAATGTTAAAGGACCTAACTCGCTTTAGTAGGAATCACGGTTGCATTTAGCGTATGCAACAAGCCCTTTAAACCCCCCCGGTAGCCCGGGTGGACGAGTATGGTCTCGTAAGGGTATATAGTGAACTACACCCACAAAGTTAAACTATAATAAAAATATACACGTACCTAAATACAAAGCCGGGTTGCCTCCCGGTTAGCGCTAAGTTTTTGTTAAGGTATTCAGCCGGACCGTTACCTTATTTCTTGGTTATGGTGGACTAATGGAACATTTACCTACCAAATTTCCCACATACGCTTGCTAGTTAGGGTCCCAATGCTCTTCTTCCTCCTTCATGATAACATGTATGATAAACCAAAACGGGCCGGTGTGAATGCAAATTTACCTTCAGAATTTCCAACATATGCTCGGTAGCGAGCACGTCGAGCCCACACACTCTTTCTTATCTTCGAAACATTAAATATTGATCGGGGCCGAACCGAGCATTTTCCGACCGAGATTCCCGTGTAAGCTCAGTATTTAAGGTGTTGTGTCCACACCTTCTTCTTTGTGGTTGAAACGTCTGTAGAACCAATATAGGCCCATTTCTTAATACCGTGCCAACTATCCTTCACCTCTACCTTCCTCTTCTTCGAGTTCAAACCAACATACCTAACTTTATCAGTTTGAGGAATATGCAACTGGGGATAATCAGAATAACGTGGGACTATCTCAGTGTCTGATATCTTGAAAGTTACTTTTTCTTCAACTGGGTCCACACATTCAGCATCGACATCAGTAACCACAACCGAAGCATTCATTGGTTCTTTGGTAACTAGCAGAATTGGCGTGGTATTATTCTCCACAACCACGTCCTCAAATTCATCCTTCAAAAGATCAAGAGCCTCTACTTCCAGTTCATCATCTTTATCACCGGCCCCATTTCACGATCTCGTTTAATTGGGCCAAATCATCAATGAGTTGGCTCATCAATTCATCTTGAGCAACATTAACCTTTTCATGAACTTCCATCCTCAAACTGAGGTCCTTAAGCAGTGCCCACACCTCAGAATCTTGATTATTATATTGAGGAATTTCTTTGTACGTTGGCTGAAGGTACTCATTAGAATAGTAGTCATACTCCTCCTCTTGATAACTTACAAACGTTGGTGTCTCGGGCCCATCACTAGCATACTCATATGACTCATAATATTCCTGATAATTAGGTGGGGGCGGTGAATAATTTTGGTACTGCCTATTGCGACCCTGTTGGTTGAAGTTCCCTTGGCTATAACTATATGACTCGTAATAACTTTGAGGGTTTGGTGAAGATGGTTCATCATATGAATGTGGATAGTCCGAATAATCACCCTCCACGACCCTGTATCCTTCATGTGGGTCATAAACCCAACTCCACGTCATCTTGAGTTACCTGCACACATAAGACACACAAATACCGAGCGTAAAACTGAAAGCCAAAAAAACAAAACACTAAACTAGCACTTTGAGCGTTGAGTCCCCGGCAACGGCGCCATTTTGACATAGGCTGTCGCGGTCTACTCAAAAACAATTATTTAAAGACTTAAATACCTATAATAAGTACGGGTAAGTAAGGTCGTTTCCACAAGAACTCAAGGAAAGTGCTAATTTAATATGACTAAATTATTTAATTAACTAAGGTGGACAGACGATGTCAAGCGGTTTTTAGAAAAAGATTTAATTAAAACTAAACAATTACTTAAAAAGATTGGTGAACAATATTAATTAAAGGTATTTCATTCTAGGTTCGGGTAATGTGTTCTTAAACTTAATTCCAGATTTAGTTGTCTTGATTGCGCAGTAATTACTAGACCTAATAGTTTGATTGTGATGACAAACGATACCCTAACCGAATTGTTGACACAATTGAACTCGATCTACCCAATTACCAATTTATGTTTTATGATAACTAAATAAGTAACATTAACCGATGATTAAACATTAACCAATGATTATTAGTTCAATGACACAAGAGCCTTACCCTAAATGTTGATGAACAAAACCAAACAAGTGATGTACCAATCATAATCGCAAACACAAATTGTTTAAGCAACCAAGAAATAATTGAACAAAACCCTAGCCTAGAACAAACACAAAAGTTTAGCCGAACATCGACATATTATGAAAAATACTTATCTTTGATGAACATGCAAACCCGAAACTAATCGGAAGCCTTGGAGTGATGGAAAATCGCCCTAGAACTCCTCTTTTACCTCTGGAAGTGGTAATATACCGAATGGTGGGGTTATTGGGTTTATATAAGGCAAAACCTAGATTTTTTCGATTTTAGGTCGGTTCGCGCCGTGCGAAGGTGCCATAAGGTTCATCTTCGCGTCGCGCGAAGGACAAAATAGTCGGGCTCTGGAATTACAACTTTGCGCCGCGCGAAGTTGTCTGGCATGCATCTTCGCGTCGCGCGAAGATGCCAAATCACCAAAATTATTATTTTCTTCTTTTTACTGCCTCGTGATGCGTGCACTTCCAATCTCTCACTTCTAAATCTTCATTCCAAGCTCGTAAATATCCTCGATAAGCTCCATAACTTCCAAGTTCCTGAAAACATAAAACAACGCTTGAAGTACCAATGTTCATTCACTTATTTACCTAAAATTAACTAATTAATATATAAAACTAACTAACTTTTACCCAACCATCATTTTACTATGCTTAAAAAGAAAATGCCACCAAGGACCAGGCAAAGCACAGTTCGAGGAATAGGTTTACCCACCTCACCAGAGGAACTAGCCCAGTTAATTGCCCAACATGTTAACGCAGCTATGGAACAGCAGAACGTTAACCGAGGTCAAAACATGGGAAACGGAATCGAGAACGGTACCCCAAATGGAACCAGTACTGAAACTGTTACGGGTAACCCCTCAGGTAGAAAAAGGATTGAAATAATTTTATAATTGATTCAAACTGTGATTAGTTTAATAATCAGTAATGGTTATGAAAACTATGCAACAGGGAGTCGGGTGTTCGGATGCACCTGCAAAACATTTCAGTGGTGCAACCATAAACCTTTTTCAGGGGCTGAAGGGCCTTTAGCGATAGTAAGGTGGATCGAAAAGATGGAATCCGTAATGAAGATTAGTAACTGTTCTCCCACTGAAAGAGTTAAGTATGGTGTTTGTTCATTCCAAGACGAAGCACTGGAATGGTGGAACTCATTAATCCAGAACATGGGAGAAGAGGCAGCGTATAGTTTGTCATGGGAGCAATTAAAGGAATTGTTCCTACAAGAGTATTGCCCTAGAAATGAACTCTAGAGGATTGAATATGATTTCTGGAATTTAACCATGGAAGGAGCTGACATTAACACGTATACGTCACTGTTTAATGCGCTCGCAAGATTGGTGCCCCGTTTGGTTACTCCGGAATATGTTCGGATTGAGAGATACATCTGGGTATTGGCGCCTGAGATTAGAGGAATGGTGACCTCCTCTAAACCTGATACGATTCAGTCCGCTCACGCTTTGGCAAAAATCCTTACGAACGATGCAGTACGTAAAGGTATTTTGACCAAGAAGGGTGACGGAAAGAAACTGACCAAAGATGGAGCCGAACCAGATAAAAAGATTGTCAATACCGGAGACAACAAAAGAAAGTGGTTCGGTAAACCGGGAGGTCAATTCAAGAAGGAAGAAATCAAGGATCAGGTCGCCTGTTTACTGCTAACTCCAGAAACTCTAACCAGACTCCCCACTGCAACACCTGTGGCGGAAATCATCATGGCATATGCAGGAAGTGTATTCGATGTAACCAATTTGGACACTTAATCCGGGATTGTCATAAGTACCCCGTAGGACAGGGTGTGAGGAAATGTTTCGAATGTGGGATCGAAGGGCATTACAGGAACGAATGTCCAATGCTTAAAGGGCAGGCGCCCAAAGGAAAGGCATTTGAGATGAATGCAAGAAAGGCTCATAAGGACTCATCAGTGATAACTGGTACGTTTCTGGTTAATGACCACTGTGCATATGTTCTTTTCGATACGGGTGTTGATTTGAGTTTTGTCTCTAAACAATTTGAATCATTACTTAGCATTAAACCCAGTAAACTAGAAAACAAATACTCTATAGAATTAGCCAGTGGAAAACTTATCGAAATTGGAGAGATTATTCGCGATTATTCCATTCAACTGAAAAATCGAAAATTTAAAATTGATCTTTTGCCAGTTAAATTGGGTAGCTTTGACATCGTCGTGGGAATGGACTGGTTATCAAGAAATCAAGCAGAAATTGTTTGCTTCGAGAAACTAGTCCGTATACCCCTACCCAATGGGGAGATCCTATCAATCCATGGTGATCAAAGTAACTCAGATGTAAAATTTGTCAACGTAATGAAAACCCGAAAGATGTTAAGAAAGGAGTACCCCGCATTCTTAGTTAATGTAGTTAATACCAAAGCTGAGGAGCGTAAATTTGAAGATATTCCCGTAGTTCGAGATTTCCCATAAGTTTTCCCAGAAGACTTGTCCGGTCTACCTCCAGAAAGACTAGTTGAGTTCAGGATAGACCTTGTTCAAGATGCAGCGCCGGTAGCCAAATCTCCGTATAGATTAGCACCGTCAGAAATGCAAGAACTATCTACCCAACTTCAAGAGCTACTGGATAAAGGCTTTATTAGACCTAGCTTCTCGCCCTGGGGAGCCCCAGTTCTGTTCGTCAAAAAGAAGGATGGGTCGTTTCGAATGTGTATTGATTACCGAGAGCTGAACAAACTAACCATTAAGAATCGGTACCCACTACCGAGGATTGATGCATGGTTCCAGTTACTATTCAAAAATTGACTTATGTTCCGGATATCATCAACTTAGAGTAGCAGAGGAAGATGTCTTCAAAATCGCATTCCGAACTCATTATGGCCACTACGAATTTCTAGTTATGCCGTTCGGATTGACTAACGCCTTGCTGTGTTCATGGACTTAATGAATCGAGTCTGCAAGCCATACTTTCGTGATAGTATTTATCGACGACATACTCATCTATTCGCGAACAAAGGAAGATCATGAGCTACATTTAAGATTGATTCTTGAGTTTCTTAAGAAAGAAAAGTTGTATGCAAAATTTTCGAAATGCGATTTCTGAATCTGAGAGGTTCACTTCCTCGGACACGTGGTCAATGAGAAAGGAATACACATGGATCCCTCAAAGATCAAAGCCATTAAGAATTGGGAAGCACCAAAGTCCCCAACTGAGGTACGCCAATTCTTAGGTCTAGCTGGGTATTATAGGAGATTCATCGAGAATTTCTCATCAATAGCGCAACCCTTGACGCTGTTAACCCAGAATGAAAAAAAGTATGTAACGCCCGGAAATTTCGTTAATTGGCTCGATCGTTTATAAATGTTGGTCAAAAAGCCGGGGTTTTATCTTTCTAATTTAGAGCCTTGTAATACGTTTTAAAAGTCCGTTTGTCCATCCTTTTTTCCCAAAACATCTCCTCTTACGACTTAAAGTATTATACTAGTATGTAGCACCCGACATTTTCGTTTATCGGCATGCACGTTGTAGAGTTTGTATATTTATCGGGCTTGACCCGGCATTCTCCCGGGAGCTTCTTGCAAACCTCGTAAACGTTCTCACTTAACTTTCCACCCAAGTTGCTACATACTTCAATTTGGAGGGACTTTGATGTAACTATTTTATATCATAAAACAAAAGAAAACTCTAACCCTAAACCTATTTGCAGCCGTCGGACCTGGACCCCCCCTGCTCGTTTTTCTTCTGCCCAGCCAAGTTTCAGCTGTGAAAACTTCAATTCAAGGTCAGTTTTATGATTCCCCATGTCTTTTACACCTTAATTGATCATATTAACGCGCTTATTGTTCGTTAAGATTGAGTTTTGATGATAACAGCTTGCTGACAGATTCGTATACGTTTATTGTAGGGTCTGTAACGCGATGTTAGTCCACTGTTTTTGATCGATTCTTGATTCCATGATGTTCTAATTTGAGTCTATTTTCCATAAAGGTATAATACGTAATTTTTGGACGAGATTTGAATAGTTTTTATGATTTATAAAATCGAGTGTCAAAGCTGATGCGGGATGATGGATTCTGGTCTGTCTTCCCGACGTCATAACCTTTTTTTTACAAGTCCAAATTGGTTGGTTCCACTTCTGGGAGTTAGTTTTTTGAGTTAGGAACCAAACCCAATTGGAATCGTTTAATTTGGTTCGGTAATGAATTTTATAAAAATAAAACCATTTTGTTGCGCGCTGAAATAGCTGCACATACCTTTCTGTATTGGAAGAATTTTTATGATTTTTGGGTCTAATAGAAAAATATAATAAAAATATTTTTATAAACCTAAGACATTTATTAAAGTCTGGTAAAAATTTAATAATTTAATTCCATGGTTTTCCTATGTAATGAAATACATCTTTGCATGCTAAAATCTGCATGTTATATTTGTATTGATCGATAAGTTCGTTTTAGGCTTAACCGGTGGCTGCCCTTTCTCGCATCTTTCGGGGCTGTTATAATTGAAGTTCATACTCCGTCATATTCTTAGGTATGTCACTTACAATATACTAAAATTTCATGGCCAATGGAGGTGTTCAGGTCGGTCAATCGATTTTAGTTCGAAAACTAGGGTTTATCGGGTGTAGGATTGGCAATTATAGAGTTTGATGCGTTAAACGGTCGGATGACCGACCGAATTAGTTTGTACAGCCCTAGGGGGGTTTAAGGGCTGTGGGAAAATTATATTTTTGATGCACGGGGCTGTTGGGGTTAGTGCTTCGTCAATCGAGTTGGCGGTGCGTGAATTTTCGTTTAAACGTTAAAGTAAGAGTTGTAAAAAGGAACCGTCAACCCTATCAACTCGGGTGACATAATCTTGATGAATGAAAAGATTTAAAATGGAATTTGGTCCATTCGGGGCTGATTCGTTTAATAAATGGTTTTAAGGTTTATTTCGCGCGCATTCGACCCGATTTGATTATCGTTGGGCCTTAGGCCAAGTTGTTGGGCCTTGGGCCAATTGGTTGGGCCTTGGGCCAAGTTGTTGGGCCTTGGGCCAAGTTGTTGGGCTTGAACGGCCCATTAGGCTAGAGTGTTCTTACAGTCTAGTTTAGTAACGCGTTGTGTATAATTTACAGGCCCTTGCTTGTGATTGTGCACTTAGGGATTTCCTAGCTCATTGCAGGTGTTCGGTTGATTCAGGTGAGTTCATGATGCCCTTTTTACTCTTTTACGTTTTGGGCTAGCATACACACCGAAATACAATTTTAAACGATTTTACTCGTTACAGTGAATTGAATAGTTTTACATGGTCTCACTCGTGATGGTGCATTTTGAAAGCTATATTTGAATTATTTTATATGCCTTAGGATATTTTAGACTCGTTCATGGTCTTGTGTCCTTAAGGTTACATACATTATTGATGGTCTAGACTCGAGGATGTTAGTAGACTTGGCAGTAATTGAATATGAGTAGACCTATTTGTGTTTGCATGCACTGATGTTACGTGTTGGGTTGTACGTATGCTCGACCCTGATGTTATTACTTGGATGAGATGTTACGTGTTTGGGTTGTACGTGTGCTTGACCCTGATGTTATTACTTGGATGAGATGTTACGTGTTTGGGTTGTGCGTGTGCTCGACCCTGATGTTATTACTTGGATGAGATGTTACGTGTTTGGGTTGTACGTGTGCTCGACCCTGATGTTATTATTTGGACGGTATTTATAGGGATATAAATACATGGATGTATATAGATGTCTAAGTACGAATACTTAGTGTTGATGATGGCCTAACTGTTCGTATCCCGTATTATATTTTAAACTCTTAGAATGTTTTATAATCCATTTTTTATATTTAAACTCTTGGAATGTTTTAAAATCTCGTTTTTATATTTAAACTCTTGGAATGTTTTATAATCTAGTTTTTATATTTAAACTCTTGGAATGTTTTATAATCCAGTTTTTATATTTAAACTCTTGCAATGTTTTATAATCTAGTTTTTATATATAGACTCTTGGAATGTTTTATAATCCAGTTTTTATATTTAGACTCTTGGAATGTTTTATAATCTCGTTTTTATATTTAAACTCTTGGAATGTTTTATAATCCAGTTTTTATATTTAGACTCTTGAAATGTTTTATAATCTCGTTTTTATATTTAAACTCTTTGAATGCTTTATAATCCAGTTTTTATATTTAAACTCTTGGAATGTTTTATAATCTCGTTTTTATATTTAAACTCTTGGAATGTTTTATAATCCAGTTTTTATATTTAGAATCTTGGAATGTTTTATAATCTCGTTTTTATATTTAAACTCTTGGAATGTTTTATAATCCAGTTTTTATATTTAAACTCTTGGAATGTTTTATAATCCAGTTTTTATATTTAAACTCTTGGAATGTTTAATAATCTCGTTTTTATATTTAAACTCTTGGAATGTTTTATAATCCAGTTTTTATATTTAAACTCTTGGAATGTTTTATAATCCAGTTTTTATATTTAAACTCTTGGAATGTTTTATAATCCAGTTTTTATATTTAAACTCTTTTAAACTCTTGGAATGTTTTATAATCTCGTTTTTATATTTAAACTCTTGGAATGTTTTATAATCCCGTTTTGATATTTAAACTCTTGAAATGTTTTTAAACGAATTTATATAGGCTTGCTAGCATAAGGTAGGCCTTGGGATGTTAAATATATATATATATATATATATGTATATACATTATTGCTTGGCCTATATTTGGCGATGTTGTAGTCGTTTCGACTACTGATGTTGTGTATGCCTACTTTGTGTTTGCATGCACTGATGTTACGTGTTTGGGTTGTACGTTTGCTCGACCCTGATGTTGAGCCATGATCGGGTCAAATATATTACTTGGGGAAAACCCGGGGTGAGGAGGCCCGTATCACGTGCTTGGATGTATGAGCCGGGATCGGGTCAAATATATATTACTTGGGGAAGACCCGGGGTGAGGAGGCCCGTATCTCGTGCTTGGATGTATAAGCTGTGACCGAGTCAAATATATTACTCGGGTTTGACTCGTGGTGGGGAGGCTCGTGTCACATGCTTAGGTCTTACCGCGTCCGGGTCAAATATATTACTCGAGTCTTGACTCGGGGTGGGGAGGCCCGCGTACGTGTGTTCGACGATGATTGTATTACTTGGTGAATTATATATAATTTATTTTATTTATACCTTCTCTATTGTGTATAACTATAGCTTTGAAATAAAGTATGAATTATTGTTTATGAAAACTTGAACTCACTCAGCTCAAGCTGACTTTGTGTGTATGTTAGATTGACTTTCAGGCTGAGGATTAGAGATTTCCGTTGGACGTGCTAGAGACTACTCGGACGGTTGAAGCCACATCTAGTCGAAGAATTAATAACGCAAACTGTTTCTTTTAAATTATTACCATAGGTAGTTAAATTTTGATTTTGGTCACCTTCCCGGGTTTTGGGAATTTTGATGTTATCTATTCCGTTGTTTACTACTCTGAAACGATTTTAATGAGATGGAGATTTCAAATAAAACGAATATTTTATTTACAATTGATTTTGGACACCTATACCCGTGTTTTGGGATTTTTAATACTTAAACTCTTCCGTTGTTATTTACTCTGAACTTGTTTTAAATACAAAGAATCGTTTGGTTTTAAATTTTTGTGAATTTGTGGATGTGATTACCAACTGTAGGATCCCGAGATTCAGGGTCTTACAAAGTATGAATGGACGGAAAAGAAAGAGGAAGCGTTTCAATTGCTTAAGCAAAAGTTGTGTAGTGCACCCATCTTGTCACTACCAGAGGGAACAGATGGATTCGTTGTTTTCTGTGACGCTTCACTGTTAGGTCTTGGATGTGTACTCATGCAGAAAGATAAGGTGATAGCCTATTCATCACGAAAACTTATGGTGCATGACAAAAATTACACAACCCATTACTTAGAACTTGGAGCGGTTGTCTTTGCGCTAAAAATCTGGAGACATTATCTATATGGAACTAAATGCACAATCTATACTGATCACAAAAGCCTTCAGCACATCTTCGATCAGAAAGATCTTAATATGAGACAACGTCGATGGATTGAACTATTTAACGATTATAACTGTGATATTCGCTACCACCCAAAAAAGGCAAATGTTGTAGCAGACTCGTTAAGTATAAAAGAAAGAGAAAGATCATTACGCGTTCGAGCGCTGGGTCTAACCATAAAGAAGAGTCTTACAACTAAGATACATGACGCACATCGTGAGGCTTTAAAACCTCAATCATAAGAGTTGAAAGGTTAAGAGGTCTAGAATGCGAATTTGTCACCAAATCTGATGGTACGTTATATCTCATCGATCGAGTTTGGGTACCTAGATATGGAAATTTGAGAAAGTTGGTTCCGGACGAAGCGCACAAGTCTAAATATTCGATTCACCCAGGTTCGACAAAAACGTATAAAGACCTCCAAGAGTTTTGCTCGTGGCCTAACATTAAAGGAGACATAGCCGCCAATGTCAACAAATGTCTGACGTGTTCTAAAGTTAAAGCTGAACATCAGAGGCCAGCTGCATTACTCCATCAACCTAAAATCCCTCAATGGAAATGGGAAAATATCACGATGGATTTTGTAACCCAATTGCCACAAACACCCAACGGGCATGACGCTATCTGGGTAATCGTGGACCGATTGACCATATCCGCCCATGGCATTCCTGTGTCAATCATTTCAGATAGGGACAGTCATTTCGTCTCTCGGTTTTGGCAAACGGTCAAAGTGAAAGAACAATTGAAACTTTGGAAGACATGTTGCGGGCGTGTGTTCTCGATTTCGGCAAAAGTTGGGATACTCACCTACCTTTGGCAGAGTTTTCCTACAATAACAGCTACCACTCAAGTATTAAAGCAACGGCGTTCGAAGCTTTATACGGGAGAAAATGTCGATCTCCACTCTGCTGGGCAGAAGTAGGAGAAAAACAGCTGACTGGACCTGAAATTGTTCAAGAAACCACTGACCGAGTTTCTCAGATCAAGGAAAGGTTGAAGGCAGCTGCCGATCGACAAAGAGCTACGCCGATAATCACAGAAGGCCGTTGGAATTCCAAGTTGGAGATCGTGTACTACTTAAGGTATTGCCATGGAAGGGAATAGTCAGATTTGGCAAGAAAGGGAAGCTCAGTCACCAATATGTTGGTTCCTTTAAGACCATTGACCGAATAGGTCTAGTTGTATATCGATTGGAGTTACCCCAAGAACTCAGTGGAATACACGATGTGTTCCACGTGTCGAATCTGAAGAAATGTTTGTCAGACGAATCCCTAATCATCTCTGTTGATGACGTTCGTGTAGATGATAAGCTTTGGTTTGTCGAAGAGCATGTTGAGGTTATGGATTGGAAAATCCAAAAGCTTAGGAGAAACCAAATCAAGCTGGTTAAAGTCCGATGGAATTCTGGACTAGGCCTGGAATTCACTTGGGAACGTCAGAACCAAATGAAGAGAAAGTATCCTCACCTGTTTCCCGATGAATCCGACTCTAGTGCAACCTCCTAAATTGCGGAACGAAATTTCCTAAAGGAGGGGAGAATGTGATACCCGGTCTTTTTAAGCCTAATTAAGCACTAATGTAATCCGGGTTTACCATGTAATGCGATATTATGAATAATAATAATATTTTAGTCCGAAAAGTCCAAAAATATATATGTTATATTTTATTATATTCAATAATAATAATATATATGTAGCGAATACTGTGCAAAAGAAACACGGGCAGCAACCCGGGTTAGGCTAATAGTCCAAATAAATTCCTAAAGGTTGGGAATGACCTAAAATAATATAAGTCAAGAGAAAATATTAATAGGTCCCAAACATAATTTTAGAATGTTCGGTTCGCAAAGACGGGAAAGTAAGCGAGTAAAAGTCGGTACCAAACACTGTAAGGACCCGAAACCAACCATCTCCAAAATTTTACATCTTTATATGGTTTCGAAACTAATTTTATGAGGAATTCGAATATGTAATCGGTTTTGCATATAAATGAACCTAACTAGTTATAAATTATAACAAAGTATGGTTAAGATACAAAATTATATAACTTAATTAATAAAAAAAATTAAAATACCAACCCCCTAGCCGTCCACCACTTCCCTCTCTTACACTTCCCTAGGCTTGCTTACTAGCATACCCTAAGTGCATGGATGGGTGACACAACATCCCATACATACACTTGTTCCAATACAACCCTAGCTTAAATGCTAATCATAATCCCCACTCTCTAACATAAACCACTACCCACTCCTCCTCCTCCTTCCTCTCCCTCCCTCTTGGCCGAATACACATGCACACGCACACTCACACACACACACACACACCTTTCTCTTTCTCTCTTACACTAAACAATCCATAATACACCAAAAACCCTAAGTTTGAATCCAAGAAGATGAAGCAGGAGCATAATAAGAAGGATTGAAGCATAAACACTCACTTAGAAGCCTCCAAGATTACCCTCTTTCATCTCTCTCCTAAACCCTAAGGTAAAAATCCGAACCCTAACCTTGTTCTTCAAGATTTGGATGCAATACATTGTTTTCTTTTGCACCTTGAAAGGGTTCACACAAGCTACTAAACTACAAACTTATGTGAAAATGGAAGATTGAAACCCTAGTGTATGTGTGTGCATCTGAACCGTGAATGCTTGTGTGTGTATGTGGAATCCGAAACCCACTTGCACATGCAAACACACATGCATACCAATCCATTTTCATCTTTGTTAAACCTGGTTTAGTGATTTAAAGACATAAAGGATTTGAAAATGGAACTAAAAATGGAATAGGAAGGAGATAGAGAGAGAGAGAGTCGTGAGGTGGAGAGAGAGTATGAATATGTATGTGTAATGCATGCATGTATGTATCATGATTAATTTATGTCTAGTTAATGTATGCATGCAAGAGAAATTATAACATAAACATGAATCTTATGGATAGGCTAATGTTATCATAATACCAATAAAAGAGTTAATAAAATGCATATAATATCATATTAAAACACCTAACATGTTCATATATATCATATAACTCAATAGTTTATTAGCTTGCATTATAAAAGTTAACATGTAGTGGATAATAAAGATTTTAGAAAAGCAAAAATATAATAAATACATGGATAATAAAATCTTAAGTATAGATATAAAAGAATGTGAAAATTTGTAGATACATATATATTATAAAAATAAGATTTAGTATAAATATGATTTACATAATTTATTTAGTTCAAAACGAGTAACTGTTTCTTAACAAGTCGAAAATTGGCTTTTTAACGTACACCGACAAAGATTTTAAGAGCTGAAACAAAACAACCCCTAAAACCCAAAATTTCATATATATTGCACAATATATTAAGTGTAATGAGGCCAAGATGGTAAGACTTGGCAATAAGCGAGTCGCGTCGCGAAAGACGACGCGAAAAACGTTAAAGACGCTCGTTTTGTTAATAATTGAACAAAACCGACAAGAATACATTTTTACAAACTAACTTGTAATATATATATTTTTCTAACCATAAAAACTAAAGTTTTACTTCAAAAGATTGAAATATAATAAAAACATTGACCGAATCAACGTTTAACGCGAAACCGACGAAATCGGTAAAATATGTTTTAGACACTAAATAATTATAAGTTTTGAAAAGACTTAATTAATTAAGTAAATAAAAAGGTAATTCTATCATATTCATACTTAACATATTCTATTAATATTTAATAAACAATTTTAAGGAAATTTTGCTTAACCATCTTATGTGCAAAAATTAATGTTAAGTACATTTAAGTGCATGTAATAATATAGTAGACATATGTGTGTATATATATGCATATATACACACACATAAATGTACACATATATATGTACTTACACGTATATGTGGATATTTATAGATACATGTGATGTGTGCTTGAGTGAAAATAAATGAACTAAATGCTAAAATTTATAAATAAGTAAAATTTGTTCAAAAAAAACTAAAGTGCTAGTGTGAAAACTTAAGTTAGAAGAACAACTTAAAAATTTTACGGGAAATACGTGTACTAGAAATGAATAGGACACGAGAAGGGAACAAAACCAATAATTAACAGTCGAGGTGAGCTTCTCATAAATCCCCACTATTTTAAAGCATTTAAATGATTTTATAAATGTTTTAGGGGAAAACACGTTTGGGTCAAAACACGTTTTATTTCAACAACTGTGGTATTGTAATGACTTTAAATTTGACCGATATGGTCGGGCTGTCGTGGGCATAAATCAGGAACACTTCCACAGCCTTATAATCATTAACTATTAAACATGCATAGAAATATTGATAGATCTATCGGGGTGACGCCCTATCATCACCGGTTGCGCCGGTGGGGTAAGTGATAAATATTTTGATTGTTGTACTCTTTGATTATAGATTTAAGGGAGTCGTACATTTATTATATTCCTAGCTAGTCTATAACTATCACACTTGTTAAATAAAATGTTGAATTTTATGTACTTTCGCTTCTATAGCGAAAGGGGGGGCAAATGGTCTCTCGTGGTAAAGCGGGGACCGGTGTGAAAATTTGAATAACTTTTGTGTGTAAAACAAAAGTAGACCTTGGCCAATTAAAGGAAAGGTAGCGAGTTACAAATATTGGTCCTGTGTGGACCAAGTGGTATAAGCCGATAAATATTAATTGGGTAAAGTTTTTATTAAATTGAGAACTCACCAACCAATGTGTTGTCGTATATTTTAAACGTGTTTTCAAGTAAAGGAAAACAGGAAGCTTCGTGAAGGAGATTCAGGAAAAATAGGGATGTTTCTACATCCCGACAGTTGTACATAAAATATAGAATAATATGTACTCTGATAACTTAAACTTGGGTTTTAAATTAACAAATGTCCAACTTGTATATTTATGAATGTGTGTGTGTTTAAATATTGTATGGCTAATCGGCGTCTGTCACTGCCCGAAACGTCTTAATTAAGACTTCCGCTGCTAAACTAAGCTAAATTAAGCAAAGTTAAATTTTCGAGGCGTGACAGTCCCAAACTTGCCACGACTCCAAATCCTTTTGTGATTCTCATTAAGATTAGTAAGTGCGTCCTTATTTGCTCCACCAATTTCATTTAATAATCGTTCAAACTCAGTTTAACAATCGGTCCTTGCAGGTGACATAAGTTTCTAGTAAAGAATTCACCACGATAATGTGTCACACCCCGGCTAGTGATTTGCGGAAGCGTAAAACGGTAAGGTAACAGACACATCTGGTATCAACCACATTGTTTATGAAGAACAATACAAAATAATTTACAATATTTTACATCGTTCTAACTTCTTTTACAAACTAGGTGATACAAATTCAAACCAGCCTGTTATGCTGCTTTACTTCTTACTAGCACACTTGCATCAATTTACCCAACATTGATCGCAAGTCCAACACGTAGCGCATTAGCTTTCTAATCCAAACTCGGTACACCTGAAAAGCACGTTTAAAATGGGTCAACTACAAAAGTTGGTGAGTATCACGAGTTTCAAGAATTCAGTTATGTGTAATCATAATTCATAGTATGTATGTATGTATGCATGTATGTATGTATGTATGTACACTTATCAGTACGTTCGTTTGTATGTTTATGATGTAATTATGCTGAGCTACAATGAAGCCTTGACTGTTCGTTTGTGCTGCGTTCCTCCATTTCCCATGCACAATCAACCACTGTGACCTTCCTTCCGCCCACAACATGCCCCGAGTAGCTATGTCTAACACTACATAGCGTGTTTGTATAATTATGGTCATGTGCAAACGACGTTATGATCTCAGCAAACCGTGCTGGCTCCGTTTGGATTTGTCAAACCAATAGTACTGTTCACAAGCAACCGGCTCGAAGTTAATCACTGTGTTAGTAGGGACTTTTGTGTGTTAGCACTTAGATAATTCACATCATCAAACAATTCCAAGTATATAGATATGTATCAACATGCTTTTCACCCCAAAAGTTCGTAAACAGGTTAAAAAGTGGGGTAATGAAACTCACTGTGTAGTCGATATTCAACACGATAGCAGATAGAGGTTTAAATGGTTTGCTAGCACTAAGACCCTATAATCAATATTATAATGATATTAATATTTTAATATTATTATAATCTCCATATTAAACTGGACTGTATATCTAGTCTAGGTATGGCTGTCATGCCTAGAACATGTCAATAACCTTAGATTGTGACATTGTTAAATGTCTTACTTGGATATAGCCCGTGTGATACACGGGTGGTTAAAAAGTAAACAAAAAAGTTAAAGTTAGTAATATACATAATAACATACCTTATGGATTTATAATATATAAATATTCTTTTTTCTAAAATACATAGAATAGATTAGTAAGAATATTTTGTAGTTGTATTTTAAAGGAAATTAAAATGGAAGGTGGTGAATCTATAACAATTAAGAAAAAGAGAAGGTTAACATCAATTCATCCTAGTTGAGGTCGTAAGCCACAAACATTTTAAAATTAAGGTAGTGAGTTCAATTCCCACCAACAACATATTTTTCATTTTATCGTTCATTAAATGGAAATTGTAAAAATGGAAAGTTATACACTTGGCACCTATGTGGAGGGTCTAGTTGAATGACATGTGGAAAGAATGTGTTGCTTTAATAATATAGGTAGATGTTTAAAACCGAACTTTGCTTAGTTTCCCCGTTTACCTGCTGGGCCAAGTTGATTGTTTACGCGTTTAGAAAACAGGTATGACCACATGAACTTGGGTAAATGTGTTGGCTGATAAAATGATTAAATTTATAAATATAGATCATGAATTAGATGTCTGGATTCGCTACGAGACTCATTTCCGTTTATTCAGTCTGTTTTGGAGAAAAACGCGCACAGTTCATCCAAATTGTTCGGATTTCTCCCAAAAAGTTCGGTTTTACTTAATTAACTCATAAATATGATTTTTGATCACTCTCGATGTTCTGATATTCCAACAGGTTCGTTAATCACGAACTCATCGGTTTTTATCAGAATTGAATTTGTTTAATCTTGAATTTAGCACAATTAATTATCCGCTTATCATTAAATTATGAAAGTTTATAAACTTATCAACTAAAATATGTATATTGTTATAAAAATATTTTTGAAATTATTTACTAATTTATTAATTTATAAAAATTCATTTTATATACTATATTTAACCCGAAAATCGTCCGTTTTTTCCAAACGACTTCTGAAAAATCTGAAAAAAAATTTTGAGTGATCAAAATACTTCCCAAAACACCCTATAAAATTTCCAGAATGTAATACTTTTGCCAAATTATCTTTTCGAGCCAAAACGACTATAAAAACTCAAATAAACGCGAATCCGTAAAATATGGCTAGGCTTCTCCAAATGACCCCAAATTTTATATGTGATCATATTATGCCATTCTTGGGTTCTCAAAAAACTTTCATAATTTTTTAAGCATTTTAAGTATTTTTTTTTCCGAAATAAATGTTTCTAAATGCTAATAAATTCGCCAAATATTCTCAGATTGTCAAAAAATTATGAAATTTGGACAGGGACTTGCTCACATGTTCCCTGATGTCCCTAAAAATTTCATAGGCTAAAAAAAAGCATGTCACAATCGAATCCTAAACAGACTCTAAACGAGTGTTTCGGCATTACCTTTGCGGTTTTCGTTCATTTCCGCTCTTTTACTCAATTTTCCAGGTCCTTGATATTCTAAGTAATGTAACTACAAGTCCTATATCACAAAAACAAGCATGTATCATCAAGAGATCTTCCTTGAAACTTAGGTTTTCGGCTAGGGCTTTAAACCGAACCATTGAACCATAAAAATGCGATTTAAACCCCTTAATCCGTGTTTATGGCCAAAAAACTTATCAAACCAGGTTCCTAACTATGTGTATGATTAAAATATATTTTTGGACCATTTTTAGGGTTTTTGCATGGTTAGAACTAATTTTTGGTAATCAAACTATGTTTATATGTAATTAAACTTGTTTAAATCATGTGTTAATGATAAAAAATATTAAGATCACATTAGGTTTTTGGAGCTTGGGAGAAACCAGACATGCTTGATCAGATTATGTCAAGAATGAAGTGCAAAATATCTTAGTTATTATTAAAACAATATAGAAAACTTAGGAGGGGGGGGGGGGGCTTTCCTTTTATTACGGCCGGAAGTTAAAGGGCCCCCCTTGGGCCTCATTTTGGCGAACATGCCTTGTTTTTCATGCCCGAACGTGAAATGCCAAGTCCAAATTTATTTTGAGTTTGGTTTTTGGCGCGAAAAATATTTCGGGTACGATAAACAGAACGAAAACAAGTGTTTTTCGGCCAATTTCTTGTAAATTGAGAAAAACATACTATTTGTTTGTAAAAATCAAAAATACTTACACGATCACTTAAAACATCCCAAATAAGTGTTTTTAAGTCTTTTTCGGCTTAACGGATGATACAGTGCTTGTTTCGTAACTATCTTTCGCGTTTAAATTCATAGCTGGTAGTTAAACGAGTATGTTTTCGTTTAACTGGTTTGCTGCTATACTAAGGCCATAATATTAATATGTTGGCTTATATTAAACGTATATCACTTATAGATCCCCCCCGGGATATTCGGGTCATAAGCCTACCCATTTGGTTAATCGTTTGTTCAATACGCAATAAGCGGTTAATTGCTTATTCGGCATGTAAATACTGAGGTGTATCCGGTTTTACCAAGAATGCCAGATAATGCATCTTGAAATTACTATATAGGTGCCTAACGCATTCTCTATGCTCAACAGTGGGATATAGTTGTGTATTTGCAATGTCTAAACCTTTTTGCATATAAGATGATATAACTAGTCCATTAGGTATACCGATTGCTTTCTTAAGTAACTTAAGAAACCATATCCATAAATTTTTATTTATATATTCTAGCATGCCATAAGCCACAGGTAGGGGTGTGCAATTTTCCGGTATAACCGAAAAAACCCAATAACTGACCCGAAAAAAGACCGAAACCGGACCTAACCATCTACATTCGGTCTGTTATCGGTTCTAGATGTAAGTAAGTTTCGGGTTCGGTCTCGGGTTCGGGTTTGAACGGAAATTCAGCATAAAACCCGAACCAACCCGAAGTAAGTTTCATGTTAACCCTCTCGTCATCTTCTTATGTCGAGTAATCATTTGCTTTTGTAGAGTAATTAAAATGAAAGTTGAGAAGTAGAATTAATATGTTGGTTTCTGGTCGCCGGCAGTAATCCAACGAAGGTGAAGGCTTATGCTGCCTTATGGAGAAGATGAGGACAAAATTCTCCCAAAGCAATATATGTACAAATATTTAAATAATATTTAGAAATAATAATGGTTTTCTTGAAAATCTGAAAAATTACCATCAAAAGCAACAATGACATATCTTCTCAAAAGTAACTTTTTTTAAACAATGACATATACTGGTTTGGCTTTATAATTTTTATTTAAAAATGACTGATTTATAAAATGAAATAAAAGAGGCTTGCTATGTTTTGAATTAAATAAACTAAATAAAAACAAGTATTCATGTAAAATAAATAAATTAATAATGTTAAATATATAAGAAAATGTTTAAAAATACAACATAATATAAAAATAAAACTATGTTTGAAAGTAATTAATCTACAATGCACAGCTAGCTAGGTTCAATGCTTAAGTAACCATTTATTTCTAATATAAAATTGTTTGTCTTTTAGCTTTCCTTGTCTTCTTACCATGTCTACTGTTCTTCTTCTATTCTCTATTTCTTCTTCTCTTCTTAGTAAATGAAGAGTTTCTTTACTTCATTACCAAACTATGAAAGGTAAGATTATCATCAGATGAGAAAGAGAAAACTTTGATTATGGCCGTCTCTTAACTTTAGCAACTTAAACAAGGTCAAAGTATACCGCCGTCGCCCTCCCTTTGGTCGGAAAAATTTCTCCGATGAATTATTTCCCTCTTTTTGTCTTGCTTTGAATTCGGTTTCGGTGTAACCCGAAAACCGACATACCAAAACCTGGAACCGATCGAAACCGAATAAGCCATATACGGTCCGGTTGGTTTCCGTTTTCACAGATTTCGGTTTCCGGGTCGGGTCGGGTATCTACCGGTTCGGTCTGGTTAATGCGACTTGAACAGCCCTAGCCACAGGAAAGATAGAATTATTTCCATCAACACTTGTGGCACCGACTAGTGCCCCATTAAGCGTCTCTTTTAGATGACATGCATCTAGAAAAATGTACGGCCGACAACCATCAAGAAACCCCTTCGAGCAAGCTACTAGTGAAATAAAAAGGCATAAAATAAGCCTTTTATTACCTTTTGAATTAAGGGATACGATTTGGGTGACACTGTAACATTAATTAGCAAAGTCCTTCCATATATGCGATATTAGGATTTAGGATAGGATGATTTGTAAAAAACTTAAACATTAATTAGCAAAGTCCATACAAATAATTCATAGTTCGGTTAGTCATTTTATTAATTTATAAACGAATATATGATGTATGAAATCACTCTCTTTAGAAAATACATAAAATAAAAACATATTTGTGTGTTGATACGATCTCTACACTATTTTTACAGCGTACAACTTCACACTTATATCTTGTTAACAAACTAAAATTTGTATAAAAGAGACATAAACTAAAAACAATGTGTTCGCCGAATATAGTTTTTATAACTAGTATTAGAACAAATTGCTCTAAATTTATTAAACTGTGATACAACACTTTTTAAACTTTTGTAAAAAATTGAAGTTAGATCATGATCAATAGACTTAATTAACAAAGATTTTAATTTGGGATTTCTTTTACCACTCTACGACTATTGATTACTATACTTTTTGTGATAAAAATGCTACAAGTATACTTTTCTAAAATCAACATCATGATACGAATTGTATATTAGTGAAAGTGTTGCATGGGGTAGAGGCTGCCTACATCTTACCTTCCTCAGACCCTATCATAGCTTTGCTATTGGTGGGATATACTGAGTACGATGATGATGATGATGATGATGATGATGATGATGAAAGTGTTGCATGAATACCTTTCCAAAACTACCACACATCAACGTTAGCCTACCAAAGTAGACATCCAGGGATTTAATATATTTTCATATCATTAATCATGAATTATTTAAGAATCTTAATTGTTAACTAAAGAACAAGAGATCGCTTATTAAAAATTTTGAATATATATACAAATAGAACAAGACAAGGAGAATCAGTAGCGCCTATCTTAGTCGACTACCTTCCTTCATACTTCACTGTCGTATTGAGATTTTTTCCTCCGCATGTCAATTTTTCTTCAATCTATATATCCAACGACTTTCAACGTATACCGAACAATGACTCACTTCGAAACCATGATTTTGCAACTCTGTCCGATTCATATGTCATATGTTGTTATTCATCTGATCATATTTTTGGTAATGGTAGGCAAATCAGAGGGCAATCCCCAAACCATGACTTCATCTCTGGGATTGTCGTACATGGCACTAGAGCCTGTGACTGTGGAAGCTGTTTCGCTATGTGCTGATCGCAGTTGAGTGCCTATTTTTGTCATGGTTTGGAGAAAGTTCTGGCCGGCTATGATTTCATTTTAAGTGTTGGCCTGCTTTTGATCTTCATGGAGTCCGGAGTTGATTTGATGGAATAATAGTGGTTTTCCTCTCCAAGAATTGTTTCCAGCCTCCAGAGATGTTTTTTTATCAAACCCTAACTTTTTCCTTATATAGGGTTTTTGTAAATAGCGACTGCTGTTGGGTTTGTGAAGGCTTTGGGCTTGGGCTCAAATGGTGACAAGGAGAACAACGGCTCGGGCCCGTTATTGTTTCTTGTTAGTTAAGCATTTAACCATAGTTTTATATCTATATATGCTCTCGCTATGTAATTGTAATCCATGCACCTAATCAATGAAATAACCTAATTGCAGCCCGTGGATGTAGGTCCCCCGCCGGGACCGAACCACGTAAAATTCTTGTGTCGTTTATCTTTTATATTTTCTAGTTTCTGTGTGTATAATCGTATGTGCTTGTTTATGTGTTGTTCTGTTGCGCCACTTTGTTCCTAACAAGTGGTATCAGAGCTTAGGCCCATTGTCACATACGGTTTTGCACTGAGACTATTCGCAGAGGTTCGTTTGTCCTATTTGAAGATTGAAGTCGATTAAGGTTTGGGTTTGGATTTGGCTGGGGTGTTCAAATCTGGTAAAGCCGTGTGTAGTCCTTGATCTCGTCGGTGGATTCTAGTTCCCAAAGGATTGAAAAGGCGATTAGGGTCTAGGTTGTTGACTGTTAGTGTCGATTGGAGCCGTGCATACCTTAAAATCGCTGCTCGTCGTTAGAAAATCGGTAGTCGCTATGAGTCGCCGGGGTTGGTGGTTTGCGATTAGGGTTTGTGTTAGTGCCGACAGCCGTTTCCGACATCGATAACCAGAAAAACCCTTGCTAGTCGTTGTGAGGATAGCGAGATACCATGGTTTTGTATGCGGGTTACTGTTCTCAAGTGTGTGGATCAAAAGTATTTGCGATAGTATTTGCGATTACCAAGAAATATGCCATTATCTTTCTTTCGTTGACTGTTGCACCAAGAAAAGAAAAAGGTCAAAATATTAAAATATTTGTTGTTTATAAACGTGAAGGGTGTAAACAAATTAAAGGTTTGTTTTGTTTTTCTTTTTTTTTTTTTGAGCATTACGAAAAGAAAAGAAAAACGAAATGGGTTTGATCATGGGTTTTCCTTTGTCCGAGGTGGTGTTCATTGACTAAAGAGGTTTATTTTCAATCGTTGATTGAGTTGGGATTGTAGGCTAAGAAGGGTTTTGTTTTTGAGTTTGGGTTTGACTGTTCATGATTACCCTTCCTTTATGGGGAACCGAGTTATGCGAAAAAATTCAGCATTCGGGTTAGATTTATATGCAGGAGATAGTCCGAGGTAATTGTTTACAATTTATTTACAGTTATGTGATTTATCGGTACTGTAAGAGCAAATCGGTTTACTTGACAGTGTTCAGTTGAACAACCGTCAATTTCATGCCCGTGCCATTGTTGTGTCTTTTCTGTTTCCGATTTGTTCTTGTTTGTTATTGCTATAACTGAATATGAGATGTTTATGAATCGGAATGTTCGATGGTTTGGATTCTAGTTGATTGGTTTGTCATGGGAACTTGGATGTGGTACTGGTGATGGATATACCTGGAGAAAATTGAACCAGTGGGTGCGCTGGTGTGACATCCGTGGCAAAACCGAGTACACCTTAGTACTTACAAATTCGAATAAGCGTTTAACCGCTTATTGCGTAACGAACAAACGAATAACCAAACGGGTCTGGTTATGGTCCGGATATCCCAGGGTGCCATTTATAAGTGATATACGATCTATGCAAGCTAAAATATTAGTAATATGGCCTTAGTTCGATAACAAACAAGTTAAACGAAAACATGCTCGTTTAACTACCCGCTATAGACTTAAACGCGAAAGATAGTTACAAACCAAGCATTGTATCATCCGTTAAGCCAAAAAAAGACTTACCAAACACTTACTTGAAATGTTTTAAGCGATCCGTGAAAATATTTTTGATTTTTACAAACATATAGTATGTTTTTATAATTTTACACAAAACTAGCCGAAAAACACTCGTTTTCGCTCCGTTTGTCGCACCCGATATATTTTTGTCGCCAGAAACCGAACCCGAAATAAATTTGTACTCGGCATTTCACGTTCGGGCACGTAAATCGAGAAAAGTGGGCCAAATGGGCCCAAAAGGGGACCCAACGAGCCCAGCCCGCAAAAGAAGACTTTTACCCCTTTTTAGTTCTTTCACATGTAAACTAGATCCAAGATATTTTCAACATTGTTTTCTTGAAAACTCTGGACACAAGTTCTGCTCCAGCCAAAAACCTTCAAACCCTAAGGTAAAGAGCTTAAATATATAGCTTTTGTACTTGTTTAATACCATAAAAACATGTCTTGGTTACTAAAAATCATTCCTAACCGTGTAAAAATCCTAAAAATGGTCCATAAACATGTTTTGATCATACACATGATAAGGAACCTGTTTTGATAGTTTTTTTGGTCATAAACACGGATTAAAGAGTTGAAACGGCGTTTTTACGGTTCAAAAGTTCGTTTTTGTGCACTAGCCGAAACCCTAAGTTAAGGGCTGTTATGTTGATGAAAAATTACTTGGTTTGTGATATAGGACCTGTACCTAGCTTAAATAGGAGCACAGGAGCTTGAAAAGTTGATTAGAAAGGCGGAAACGAACCAAAACCCGCTAAGGTAATACCGAAACACTCGCTTACGGGCTATTTAGGTTAAGGTTATGATGTGCATATTTTTAGGACTTGAAATTTTTCAGGGACATCAGGGACCAAGTCAATAAGTCCCTGTTCAAATTTGGTAATTTTTCGACCATCCGAGAATATTTGGCGAATTTATTACCGAATTGGGACGTTTATTTGGGAAAAATAGCTAAAATACTTCAAAAATTATGAAATTTTTCTGGGAACTCAGATTTGATGTATTTTGATCACATATGAATTTTGAGATCATTTGAAGAAGTCTAAAGGTGTTTTGTACATATGCGTTCGTGCGAATTTTTATAGCCGAATTTGGGCCGAAAAGAATATTGAACAAGCTTTGTACATTCTGGAATTGATATAGATTGTTTTGGGATATGATTTGAGTATTCAGGAATTTTGGTGGAATTTTTGGAAATTGTTTGGGATAAACGGACGATTTTCAGGCAAAATATAGCTGATAAAATGAATTTTTATAAATTAATAAATCAATAAATAATTCCAGAAATATTTTTATAAAAATCTACATATTTTAATTGATAAGTGGCTAAATTTTCATAATTTAATGATTAACGGTTAATTAATTATACTAATTTGAAGTTTAAGCAAATTCAGTTTTTATAAAAACCGGTAAGTTCGCGACTAACGAACCTGCGGGAATATCAAAACACCAAGGGTGATCAAAAATCATATTTTTGGATTAATTAAGTAAAAACGAACTTTTCTATGAGAAACCTGGACAATTCGGATAGATTGTGTGCGTTTCTTCTTAAATCAAACTGAATAAACGGAAACGGGCCCCGAGGCTAATCCGGTACCCCAGTATGTGATCCTTCTTTATAACTTAATCATTTTATTAACCAATACATTTACCCAAGCTTATTTCCCCATAACTGTTTTCTGAACGCGTAAACAAACAACTTGGCCCAGCTAGGAAAACGGGAATCTGAGCCAAGTTCGGTTTTAAGTATTAGACATTGAACAACATCACAACCTAAACCTATTGTCACTTTCTGGGTGTTCCAGTTATACCCAAATTAGTTATACAGCCCAGTTTAGTACTGAGATTATAATAATATTAAAATATTAATATTATTATAATATGGACTATAGGGACTAAGTGATAGCAAGGGAAACGAACCCCGTGCTGATCTCGCACTGAGTGCCTACAAAACCGTGAGTTTCATAACCCCACTCTTTAAACTATTTTACGAACTTTTTGGGTGGAAAGCATGTTTATACATGTTATTTATCTAAAATCGGATCAGGATATAAAATATCTGAACATTTATATATGAAAAGTCCCTACAAACATAATGATTGACTACGTGCTGATGAAAGATGATTATTATCGTTGATTGATATATTGAGTGGAGATAATACGAATTGCAAAACATAATGAAATTACACGTGACAGCATGTTTATACAAACACGTTATGTAATGTTAAACATAACTAATTTGGGAGACAACGTGGTCTGTAATGGCCATGGGGATAACGTGGTCTGTGATGATTATGGGGCTGTTGTGGGCAGAAGGGGGGCCACAATAACTTACTAAACTAAAGTTGAGTATGGCCTATGAGCCAAGTTCTGCTGCAACTTATAAACTAAAGTTGAGTATGGCCTATGAGCCAAGTTCTGCTGCAACTTACTAAACTAAAGTTGAGTATGGCCTATGAGCCAAGTTCTGCTGCAACTTATAAACTAAAGTTGAGTATGGCCTATGAGCCAAGTTCTGCTGCAACTTACTATACTAAAGTTGAGTATGGCCTATGAGCCAAGTTCTGCTGCAACTTATAAACTAAAGTTGAGTATGGCATATGAACCAAATTCTGCTGCAACTAATTAAACGAACTAACTTGATTATGACATGAGTGTTAAGAAAATAATGTGATTATGCGTATTGTGGGCGGATGGGGAGCCACAATATTTGGTGATACGTGATAAATACTATATGTGTCTATATACATGCTATGTGATTAGCCGTAGGAAATACTATGTGTAGAATATACTAATTATTTGCGTGTACACTATATAATGTTTGAGTTTACGTGGAATCATTGTGGGTGGAAGGTGGACCACAGTGGTTGATGTTAACGCGGAACCGTTGTGGGCGGAAGGGGGGCCGCAGTGGTTGAGTTTATGTGGAACCGTTGTGGGAGGAAGGGGGTCCACAGTGGTTGGTTAAACACGGAAATTGGAAACAGGTAGTACGAACAAACAATCACGATTTTACCGAAATTTCGAATTCATATTATAAACTTACATGTGTGCATATGCACACACAAGGATATGGCTGTACATATTTATACAAACGTAAATACATATTTTTACATACGCGCGTACATACAAACTATGACTGTGTGGTACGCAGAACTGATTTCGTTAAACTTATGAAACTCACCAACTATTCGTAGTTGACCTGTTTTAACATGCTTTTCAGGTAATCAGATATTAGAAGTAATTTCTGTGACATCTGCCCCAATCCGACCCGACCCAGGTACCCGTTTCTCTGACCCGATCTCTTTCTTTTATGATTTAATATTTATTTATACTTATATTTTACTTTTAATAATAATAATATGTTTTCCTTCCCGCCTCTTTCTCTCTCTTTCTTTCCGCCGTCCCGTCCATCTCCTTCTCTCTTTCCGCCTTCTTTTCCCTCTTGTCGCCGTCCCGCCCTTACGCCTTGTTTCCCTCTTTTTCTTCTAACTCTTTGCTTGTCCTTTGTTCCTTCCCGCCTAAGGTTGTCTGCGCAGCTCCACGCGCCAGACTCCCTTACAAGGAATCCTGCGTGAAGACCACCTGTACAGCGATTCGCGAGACGAACTCTTCTCGCAGCGCGCTAAGAATTGTAATTCTTCTCGCAACGCGCTAAGAACGGTAGTTCTTCCCGCGACGCGCTAAGGATTTGTAGTTCTTCTCGCAGCACGCTTAGAAATGTAGTTCTTTCCGCGACGCGTTAAGGTTAGTTCTGTCTGCCTTCGCGCTCGCGCTCTCTTGACCTTCTGTGTCAGCCTTCTCGCGCTAACCCTTTGAGTTTTCTTCTGTTAAATCTAGCCGTTTGCTTTTGTGTTGTCTTATCTTTTGTGCTGTTGACCTAATCTGCTTTATGTCTGAAAAGTTACTTTCGGCGCAGCATGCGCACCAACCCCATTGGTTGACAGAAAAAGTGACTGACATTATCTTTTGAGATCTGCTTTTGCCATGCTTGACCAGTACCTTTATCTGACCCGCCCATGCCTTTTTACTGTTCCCTGACAGCTTTATCTTGCCTCTGCAGCTGCCATATCTTTCCATATCTTTTGCTTTTGGATTCTTATGCTTTTTGATATCTTTTGCTTGATCCTGTTAAAGATCTTTTCCCCTTTTCTAGGGATTATGTCTCCTAGGGTTTTCCTATAAATAATAATAATATTTTCATAACACTACACACAAAACACTTAATCTCTCCTGTTCTCTTGCTCCTTGCTCTCTCTGCCGTCTCCCTCTCTGCCTCCGTCTTCCTCCCTGTTCTGTCCTGCTTTTCCGGTAATATATTATATATAATAACTTACTTATTAATTATGCTAACTTGTAATCAAGACTTAAAACCAATCATTAAAACAATAATCTTTAATTATAGGTTAACTTGTGCTTGTTTAAAGTTGGTTCTTGCTTTATCTTACACCGCATCGTTTATCATGTGAGTAATCTCGTACCTAATCCCTTTTTGCTTTTAATGTTTTGGGATGTTCATGTGTTCATACAAACTTAGAGTCTTAAACTTGTTTATGAACTTTAGTCGCGCAGTATCCCATGTGTTGAGGACGTAGACTTGGCTGTTTATTTGTATGTGTGGATCATTAACCGTCTTGTCGGTCTATTCCGCAGTTTTCATGGTACCATTAGATGAACACGGGAGAACTATCGTTTATGATTTTCTCTTTTGTTTACACATGCACAGTTTGTCTTGTTTGTGAGCTCAATTGTGAGCACTGGCAGTCTTATGAATCTTAGAGTTGGTCCCGATCAGATTACACCCTTGTTGAAAACCAGACATACACATGTTGCGCGCAGATTTATTGTTATCTATGTATTGTATTAAACTTGATTTCTCACCAACACGCAAGTGTTTGACGTTTTATTTTAACACATGTTCAGGTTTGCAGTAGCTGTTTTGGAGCTTGTGGACACGTAGGAAGTTTTCTTTATTTTTGACCTAGATTAAAATGTATCAAGACAAGTTATTGCTGTTCGAATATTATGATTTATAATATATTGATTTATGATGATTTATGTTATCTTATTTTTGCTTTGCGCATGCGCGAATGAATGTATTTATTAAATATTGACACCCAATAGTGTCACGAGTAATGAAACAATATGTGGCGCCCCGATGTATAATCCGCCTTTGGTCGGGGTGTTACAGATTGGTATCAGAGCTCGTTGACTTTCGGATAGGTGGTTAGACGTAACGGCCTAGAATACCTAAGAGTCCCTTCTCGCGCATGAGAGAAATCTCATGTTTGCGCGCTTATTGTTAATTACTCGTTATTTATGAATATGCTCGCGCTTGCGCAGTATATGATTTTATGTTTTATTTCGCGATATTTCGATTTTTGCTGAATTTCGATTTTTACTGATTTTACCTACATATTCGTTTGTTGGATTTGAAAATCCGAAAAGTCATGGTGATACATGAATAGTTGATTTTCAATTTTCATTTACGATTATGTTCTGAGGTTGGAGACTTGAAAAGTCATGGTGATACATGAATTGTCAACCTCCAATACTCATTTTCTTGTATATTTTATATTGAAGATTGAAAAGTCATGGTGATACATGAATCGTCAATCTCCAATACTCGTTTACTAGTCATTTTAAATTGGGAATTCGGAAAGTCATGGTGATACATGAATTGCCGATTCTTGGTTCGAGTTTGTTACCTTTATTAAGTCTGCATTTAGGGTCATTTATTTTACTTTAACTTTGGACAGTAACTGACTCCGTGAAACCAAGCTTTATAAGATTAAAACTTTGCGCTAAAACCAAGATATTAACTAAAATTAAAATTTTTATAGAATGCCTCCGCTATCTCGCCGATTTCAGAGAAGAGAAGCCTCGCGCATGCGTAGACAGCAACGTTCCCAGGAAATGGCCGCCGCGATAGCCCAAGCCTTGAGCCAAAACAATACCTCCAGTTATAACATTAAGTCCTTTAACGCGGGTAACCCTCCAAAGTTCACAGGTCTTGAAGGAGCCACCGTGATGCTCCAATGGCTCGAAAAGATTGAAAACACTTTCCTCCATACCCAATGCCCCTCAGACAGACGAACCCTGTATGCTTCCAGTGTCCTGGAATCTAGAGCGCTTACATGGTGGAATGGAGTAGCTCATGCGAGTGGCGCAGAGGCTGCTTCTAGCATGACATGGGAGGAATTCAAGGAAATTCTGACGCGAGAATTCTGCCCTCCCAACGAAATTAAGCGCCTAGAGGAGGAATTTTGGAATCTTAAGCAGTACAGTGGCGAAGCGCGCGAGTACGCGACGCGCTTCCACGAGCTAAGCTTACTGGTCCCTCACCTTGTTACCCCTTCCCGCCGAGCCATAGAGAAATTCCTTGGGGGTCTCCCCATGGAAATTCAAGATTCTGTATGGGCCAGAAACCCAGTAACCCTCTCTGACGCCATTGAGTTGGCCGCTGTGCTCAGCGACAACCATGTCAGAGCAGGAACCCTGTTCCTGCGGGGAGCTGAGAAAACCAAACCCACCAAGACTGCCCCTGAACCAACAGAAACCAAACCTGAACCCTCAAACCGTAACAACCTCAAGCGTAGGCGCAAAGCCTATGCGCTTACCAACCCGCCCATTGTCCAGCAACCCGCATACCAACCTCCAGTTTACACGCCTAACCCACTATCAGCCTACCCAACTCCCCCTATAGTCCACAACTATGCCTTAACCAATCCAGCACTCCCTGCCCCGCCAACTAAGAAACCTTACACAGGAAACCATCCCTTTTGCCCAACCTGTAGATTTCACCACCCAACCCAAACCCCGTGTCGACTTTGTACCCGATGTGGCCGTACTGGTCACACTGCTGAGAACTGTAGAGTCCTTCCCGCCAATCCAATTGCGCCAACACCACCAGTCTACCCGCAGAACCCACAACCAACCTACCAAAACCCACGACCCAGATCGTGCTTTAACTGCGGTGATCCCAGTCATTTCCGGAACGCGTGCCCAAGGCTACAAGTTCAGATTACGCAAGCGAATCCGGTGAACCAGATTTCGAACCAAGTGACGCGCGGACGAGCTTTTAACATAACCGCGCACCAAGCGCAAGCGAATAATGACGTAGTTAATGGTACATTTTTGCTTAACGGATTTTATGCTTCTGTACTTTTTGATACTAGCGCCGATCGAAGTTTTATCTCTCGCGCCTTCGAGCAGAAGCTTGCGCGACCGCGCAACGATTTAAAAGAAGATTTTTCAGTTGAATTGGCTAATGGCGAAACTATTTTAATTAACTCGGTGATTAAAGATTGCACGCTTAACCTTAACGAAAACGATTTTCTGATTGACCTCATCCCCATGCCTCTTGGAAGCTTTGATGTTATCATTGGTATGGACTGGCTCTCGAAGAATCGCGCCGAAGTTATTTGCGCCAAGAAGTTGATTCGCATTCCTCGAGAAAATGGTGATCTTCATATTTACGGCGAGAAACCCTCCCGCGGTCTTAAACTTATGTCTTGCGCCGAAGCCCAAAGACTCATGCGGAAGAAGTGTATTGCATTTCTAGCCCATGTGGTTAAACCTGCTGAAGAGAAGAAGCTTCGCGATATCCCTGTTTTGCGTGATTTCCCTGAAGTTTTTCCTGATGATCTTCCTGGTATCCCTCCCGCTCGTGAAGTCGAGTTTCGTATTGATCTTGTCCCTGGTGCTTCCCCCGTAGCTAAATCTCCTTACCGTCTTGCACCCGCTGAGATGCAAGAATTGGCCAGCCAACTTCAAGAGTTGACTACTAAAGGATTCATTCGCCCTAGCTCTTCGCCCTGGGGTGCTCCGGTGTTGTTCGTTAAAAAGAAAGATGGATCGTTTCGCATGTGTATTGATTACCGCGAGTTGAACAAACTCACCATTAAAAACCGGTATCCCTTACCGCGTATTGACGACCTCTTTGATCAACTCCAAGGTGCCTCTTGTTTCTCGAAGATTGATCTCCGCTCTGGCTATCACCAGTTGCGCATCCGCGATGAAGATGTTCCGAAGTCAGCTTTTCGAACTCGTTATGGCCATTTTGAATTCTTGGTCATGTCCTTCGGTTTAACCAACGCACCTGCCGTTTTCATGGATCTAATGAATCGGGTGTGTAGGCCCTTCCTGGATAAATTCGTGATCGTGTTTATCGATGATGTTCTGGTGTATTCTAAGACCAAGGCCGAGCATGAGCAACATCTCCGATTGGTGTTGCAAAAGCTTCGAACCGAGCAGCTCTATGCTAAGCTTTCCAAGTGTGAATTTTGGTCGGATGAAGTACAGTTTCTTGGCCATGTTGTTAACAAGATGGGTATCCATGTAGACCCATCCAAAATTGAAGCAATCAAGAACTGGATTACGCCATCCTCTCCTTCTGAGATCCGTTCCTTTCTGGGCTTAGCTGGTTACTACCGGCGATTTATTTCGAACTTCTCAAAGATCGCTTTGCCTTTAACAGCTCTAACGCACAAAGGTAAACCGTATATTTGGGGCTCGAAGCAAGAAGAAGCCTTTCTAACGCTCAAGCGATTGTTGTGTGAAGCTCCTGTTCTTGCGCTACCTGAGGGTAATGATGATTTTGTCGTGTATTGCGATGCATCCAACCAAGGTCTCGGTTGTGTTCTTATGCAACGAGGCAAGGTTATCGCTTACGCATCAAGGCAACTCAAGGTTCATGAAAAGAATTATACAACTCACGACCTCGAACTTGGTGCAGTTGTTTTTGCCTTGAAGATCTGGAGACACTACCTTTATGGTACTAAGTGTATCCTTTACACTGACCATAAAAGCCTTCAGCATATCTTTGATCAAAAGGAACTCAACATGAGGCAACGCCGATGGAACGAACTCATCAGCGATTACGATTGTGAGATCCGGTATCATCCTGGTAAGGCTAATGTGGTAGCCGATGCGCTCAGCCGAAAACCCTGCCAGCTTAACTGTATCTTGCCGCGCACGCAGCTTCACTTCGCGCCGATTCAAAGCAACCTTGAATCGCGTATTCGTGACGCGCAGCGCGCATCCATCAGTAATGGTAGCCTTCGCGCCGAGTTAGCGTGTGGCGCGGAAGCGCATTTTGTGCCCAATCTGAGTGGAATTCTCTGCTATCTCAATCGCATCTGGATTCCCTTTGATGAGAATCTTCGCGCTGATATCCTGAGTGAAGCGCATAAATCTCGGTATTCTATTCATCCTGGCGCTGATAAGATGTACAAGGATTTGCGCATAACTTATTGGTGGCCCGGTATGAAAAAGGATATTGCTGTGTTCATAGCTAAATGTCTGACTTGTTCTAAAGTGAAAGCTGAACACCAACGCCCATCTGGTTTGCTCGAACAACCAGAAATTCCTACGTGGAAATGGGAATGTGTAGCGATGGACTTTATTACCAAGTTACCTTTGACAGCAAGCAAACATGATAGCATTTGGGTAATAGTGGATCGTTTGACTAAGTCTGCTCACTTTCTGCCCATTCGTGAAAACTACCGTGTTGAGCAGCTCGCGCAGCTTTATGTCAAGGAAATTGTCTGCCGCCATGGTACTCCTTTGAGCATCATATCCGATCGCGATGGCCGTTTTATATCTCGCTTTTGGAAATCTCTCCAATCTGCGCTAGGAACTCGCTTGGACATGAGTACGGCATATCATCCTCAGACTGACGGTCAGTCTGAGCGAACTATTCAAACTCTTGAGGATATGCTCCGATCTTGTGTTCTTGATTTTGGAGGTAATTGGGATTCACACCTGCCTTTGATCGAGTTCTCTTATAATAACAGCTATCATTCCAGTATCGGTATGGCCCCATTTGAAGCACTTTACGGTCGTAAGTGCCGCTCCCCGATTTGTTGGAGCGAAGTGGGTGAAACTCAGATCACAGGACCCGAACTTGTTCAAGAGACAACCGATAAAATCGCCAAGATCCGTGATCATCTGCTGACTGCCAGAAGCCGACAGAAGAGTTACGCAGATCGCAGACGAAAGCCTCTCGAATTTCAAGTTGGTGATCTTGTTCTCCTCAAAGTGTCGCCTTGGAAAGGTGTTGTCCGCTTTGGGAAGAAAGGTAAGCTTGCTCCTCGATATGTTGGACCATTTAAGATTCTCGCGCGTGTAGGAAAAGTTGCCTACAGACTAGACCTGCCGCCCGCGCTCAGTAATGTGCATCCAACGTTCCATGTATCCAATCTCAAGAAGTGTTTAGCTGACGAGAACCTTCACATTCCACTTGATGAAGTTCAAGTTGATGAATCTATGCATTTCGTTGAGAAGCCTGTTGAGATTATGGATCGCGAGGTTAAGCAAACCAAGCGCAGTCGTATCCCTATCGTGAAAGTTCGTTGGGAGTCCAAGCGCGGAGCCGAGTTTACATGGGAAAGGGAAGATCAAATGAAGATCAAGTACCCGCACCTGTTCTCTGCGCAACCTACTTCGAGATAAATTTCGGGACGAAATTTCTTAAAGTAGGGGAGACTGTGACATCTGCCCCGATCCGACCCGACCCAGGTACCCGTTTCTCTGACCCGATCTCTTTCTTTTATGATTTAATATTTATTTATACTTATATTTTACTTTTAATAATAATAATATGTTTTCCTTCCCGCCTCTTTCTCTCTCTTTCTTTCCGCCGTCCCGTCCATCTCCTTCTCTCTTTCCGCCTTCTTTTCCCTCTTGTCGCCGTCCCGCCCTTACGCCTTGTTTCCCTCTTTTTCTTCTAACTCTTTGCTTGTCCTTTGTTCCTTCCCGCCTAAGGTTGTCTGCGCAGCTCCACGCGCCAGACTCCCTTACAAGGAATCCTGCGTGAAGACCACCTGTACAGCGATTCGCGAGACGAACTCTTCTCGCAGCGCGCTAAGAATTGTAATTCTTCTCGCAACGCGCTAAGAACGGTAGTTCTTCCCGCGACGCGCTAAGGATTTGTAGTTCTTCTCGCAGCACGCTTAGAAATGTAGTTTTTTCCGCGACGCGTTAAGGTTAGTTCTGTCTGCCTTCGCGCTCGCGCTCTCTTGACCTTCTGTGTCAGCCTTCTCGCGCTAACCCTTTGAGTTTTCTTCTGTTAAATCTAGCCGTTTGCTTTTGTGTTGTCTTATCTTTTGTGCTGTTGACCTAATCTGCTTTATGTCTGAAAAGTTACTTTCGGCGCAGCATGCGCACCAACCCCATTGGTTGACAGAAAAAGTGACTGACATTATCTTTTGAGATCTGCTTTTGCCATGCTTGACCAGTACCTTTATCTGACCCGCCCATGCCTTTTTACTGTTCCCTGACAGCTTTATCTTGCCTCTGCAGCTGCCATATCTTTCCATATCTTTTGCTTTTGGATTCTTATGCTTTTTGATATCTTTTGCTTGATCCTGTTAAAGATCTTTTCCCCTTTTCTAGGGATTATGTCTCCTAGGGTTTTCCTATAAATAATAATAATATTTTCATAACACTACACACAAAACACTTAATCTCTCCTGTTCTCTTGCTCCTTGCTCTCTCTGCCGTCTCCCTCTCTGCCTCCGTCTTCCTCCCTGTTCTGTCCTGCTTTTCTGGTAATATATTATATATAATAACTTACTTATTAATTATGCTAACTTGTAATCAAGACTTAAAACCAATCATTAAAACAATAATCTTTAATTATAGGTTAACTTGTGCTTGTTTAAAGTTGGTTCTTGCTTTATCTTACACCGCATCGTTTATCATGTGAGTAATCTCGTACCTAATCCCTTTTTGCTTTTAATGTTTTGGGATGTTCATGTGTTCATACAAACTTAGAGTCTTAAACTTGTTTATGAACTTTAGTCGCGCAGTATCCCATGTGTTGAGGACGTAGACTTGGCTGTTTATTTGTATGTGTGGATCATTAACCGTCTTGTCGGTCTATTCCGCAGTTTTCATGGTACCATTAGATGAACACGGGAGAACTATCGTTTATGATTTTCTCTTTTGTTTACACATGCACAGTTTGTCTTGTTTGTGAGCTCAATTGTGAGCACTGGCAGTCTTATGAATCTTAGAGTTGGTCCCGATCAGATTACACCCTTGTTGAAAACCAGACATACACATGTTGCGCGCAGATTTATTGTTATCTATGTATTGTATTAAACTTGATTTCTCACCAACACGCAAGTGTTTGACGTTTTATTTTAACACATGTTCAGGTTTGCAGTAGCTGTTTTGGAGCTTGTGGACACGTAGGAAGTTTTCTTTATTTTTGACCTAGATTAAAATGTATCAAGACAAGTTATTGCTGTTCGAATATTATGATTTATAATATATTGATTTATGATGATTTATGTTATCTTATTTTTGCTTTGCGCATGCGCGAATGAATGTATTTATTAAATATTGACACCCAATAGTGTCACGAGTAATGAAACAATATGTGGCGCCCCGATGTATAATCCGCCTTTGGTCGGGGTGTTACAATTTCCTATGCGTTACGTGTCTGATTGGTGATTGATGTCATGGGCATTTGAGTTAGAAGTAAAGTAATTGAAGAACCGGTTTGATTGTATCACCTAGTTGGTAAAAGATGTTAGAACGATATAATATATTGTAAATTAGTTAGTAATGTTTCTTTATGAACAATGTATTTGATACCAGTTGTATCTGTTGCATTTCTGTTTTACGCTTCCGCAATTCGCTTAACGGGGTGTGACAGCTGGTGACGACATAAGTGAAAAAATAGGTTAGTGTTAAGTCATGTATTCTAGTGCTCGTTTTGATGATCTTTCGGTTAGGGTTTGCGTTAAATGATCGTGTGCACGGTCAAAGAATCCTTGGTACCGCTTGTCTTCCGTTGAAAGCTGGACCGTTGTTATAACCATTTGCCTGTTAGCTGGCCTGGAATTGTGAAGATACTCTTGTTCGATGGTGATTAGTGGTTTGGCATTTGAGGGGGATCTTATGTACTGGTATTGGGTGAAGGTTTTCACTAGGGAAGTACGAGTGGAAATTCAACTCATGAGTGTTGTTTTGGCATCGGCTGGGATAACAGAGACAGTGGGAGCTGGGCATAGTTTGACTTAGTGGTGCTGCATAAAGGTGTGGGACATTCTTTAGAGTCGATGTACATAAATGGTAAATTCTTCTTTTGAGAATGTGTCGGTGGTGATGCATTGGGACTCGATGAAAGGCAGTGAAGACTCTTGTGCTTAAGATTCTGTTTTGCTTCATTTTCTTGTTACCCACTTCTATGAAGCATCGATGAATCTATTATTGAAGACTTTTCTGGAGTTGTAAATGTCTTGGCTCGCTACATCGGGTAGAGCTAAGTGGGTTCATATTGCAAGCATGAATCTTGGAGCCACAAGGATGTTAGCTTGAGCGTATTCAAAGGTTTAAACTTTGACGGGGATTTGGTAACAGTGGGAGCACGGGGGTGTTTAGGTACAGTTACACAGTGACGTTGGCGTTTTGAGACCAGAAATTCCGAATGGAAATTCTCTTCTTGGTGCTTGCTGTATTAAGAGAGTGTTATTTCTTCATGAAGTCTCTGGAGCCGGTTGTGCGAGTAAGTAGGTGTCGGCTGAGATTGAAGATGAGTCATTGGCAGGTTTTTGCCATGAATGGGTCTGTGATGACCGTATTGGAGCTAGGGCGCTTCAATGGGCCTTTCGAGTAACTGATGCAAGGCCAGCCGCTACAACTAGGTGGATTGGATTGTTGAAATATTAGCTTGTTTATAGGGAACCGGAGGCTTGAAGAACTTTTGTTGTTGAAGTTTTAGCTTGTTCTTGGAACTGGAGGCTTGGTGGAATTCTGTTATTCAAAATTTCTGGAATTACTGGGTAAAGGGTTTTGTTTGGGTGGCTATTGCGGTTCGTGCAAAGTCTTCAAGTGGGAGATTGTTGGGTTTGTGAAGGCTTTGGGCTTGGGCTCAAATGGTGACATGGAGAATAAGGGCTCAGGCCCGTTATGGTTTCTTGTTAGTTAAGCCTTTAACCCTAGTTTTATATCTATATATACCCTCGCTATGTAATTGTAATATGTGCTCCTAATCAATGAAATAACCTAGTTGCAGCCCGTGGATGTAGGTCCCCCGCCGGGACCGAACCATGTAAAATTCTTGTGTCGTTTATCGTTTATATTTTCTAGTTTCTGCGTGTATAATAGTGTGTGCTTGTTCGTGTGTTGTTCCGCTGCGCCGCTTTGTTCCTAACAATTCCCGTAGTTTATTTTGGTATAGCATATGGTACTCTAGTTTTAGCAAATGGTACTCTGGCTCAGCAAATGGTACTCTAACTTTAGAGTATGATACTCTAAATCAACAAACCATACTTTAAAAACTCTTGATGTACGCTCCTCTTATGCTCAGCATATGATACTCTGTTTTCAGCATGTGATACTCTAAAATCAGCTTTTACCCAAATCCTCCGGTTTTGATCATACATTATCCCGGGTCTTCATTTTGTGATTGTACAGGTCCATATTAACTGCTTTAATCACCTATGACTTGAAATATAACAAACACGTATGAAGTACCAAAGTTCATGAAATAAACAACTAAAACAAGTAAAATAAACACACAAACTATGTACAAATTGACCCAATATCAAGTCCATCTTGAAATGCTTGCCATCATCTGAAGGGCGTGCACTGTATACAGGATATTTTATGAGGTATTCAAATACCAATTTTCTAAATCCGAAATCAACTCCTACCAGTAATGGAGGTAAAGCCATAATATTTATTTTCTTTTTGATCATGAGTTAATGTTTAATTTGTAAGAATAGTGTGTTGTGTCATAATTAATTTTGTTAGCTATTACTGGCTAGGTAATTTTTAAAATGTGATTTGACCAAATTTACTCTTCATTTTTCATTTATGAAATTAAAAACAAAATCATACAAGTTTTGAGGTTTTAAATGATAGTCTAATTGTTAAAATAACAAAAAAAAAACAAAATAAAAAAACAACAGCATTTCTTGCAAATATTAAACACGCGCATACGCGCACTTACACACACACATATATAGGGTTTGGATCAAATACAAATGAAATTAACATACTAGTTGTGAGAATCAAGTAGAGTAATTACATATACAAGTAGAGTAATTATGTATTACTCTATGATGTAATTACATAATTACTCTACTTGTATATATATAATTACTCTACTTGATTCTCACAATTAGCACGTTAATTTCATTTGTACGTTAACTTTCCTCTCTCTCTCTATATATATATATATAGGATCATGATCATATGAGAACTTTTTAGAAATTAAGAACCATGGGAACTATTTTAGACCACAAAATTCCCAAAATAAAAAAAAATCATAAAATAAAAAAAACACAAAAATAAAAAAAATAAAAAAACCAAAATGCTTATTTATCATCACGGTTTCATAAAAAAAAGAAGTTTTCGGTTTAGCTAAATTATACATATATGTATAATATGTACATACATGTTTTTTTATACATATATGTATAATTTAAGGTAAATGATAATGTACATATGTGTATATTACGTAACTAGAGATTAAATGAAATTATACACATGTGTATAAGTATAATACGAATTAAATTTTTTTTTGTTTTTATTTTTATGAAACCGGAATGAAATATAAGAATTTTGATTTTGTTTACTTTTTTAAAATTTTTGATTTTTTTGTTTTATAATTTTTTAAATTTTTTTAGTGGTCCAAAATGGTTCTCAAAGTTCTCAATTTGCAAAGGGTTCTCTTAGGATCCTTATCACACACACACACACACACACATATATATATATATATATATATATATATATATATATGGTGAGGATCCTAAGAGAACCCTTTGCAAATTGAGAACTTTGAGAACCATTTTGGACCGCTAAAAAAAACTTCAAAAAAAATATTTAAAAAATTATAAAAAAAAAAACCAAAATTTTAAAAAAGTAAAAAAACCAAAATTCTTATATTTCATTCTGGTTTAATTAAAAAAAACCAAAATTGTTTTTTTCTTTTTAATTCGTAGTATACCTATACACATATGTATACTTTCATTTAATCTTTAGTTACGTAATGTACACATATATACATTATCATTTACCTTAAATTATACATATGTGTATAGGAAAAAAAACATATGTGTACATATATGTACTTATTATACATATATGTATAATTTAGCTAAACTGAGATTTTTTTTTACTAACGGGATGATAAATAAGAACTTTGGTTTTTTTACTTTTTTACTTTTGTGTTTTTTTTTGAGTTTTTTTGTAGTCCAAAATGGTTCTCATAGTTCTCAATTTCTAAAAAGTTCTCACATGATCCTGATCCTATATATATATATATATATACAAGTCATGTGTATGTTCTATTACCTACACACTAAGCAGTTAATGCGAAAAAATATCAGATATTGGTCAAGGAGATATCAGTTATCGCAGTAAGATATCGGTAATTTTAATATTATGTAAAATTCATATATATAATATTTTAACACTTATAATTCAGTATGGTATACTACCATTAACAAATTAACTTTTTGCAAATTACAAAGCATTAACAATCTTAGCAAGTAAGAATTGATTAAGCTTAAAACACTAACATTGAACAATAAAAGTTGATAATTAAGACTTAAAGCACTGATATCGGGAATATCGGTCAAATATCAGTCCAATATAAGTCAAATATCGGTCAATAACGCCGATATTATCGGTACCGATATTCTAGACCGATATTTCGCCAAGGGACGATAACCGATATATCACTAATATGTTGGTGATATATCAATGATATCGACTACATAGCCTACGCATAACCTATATATGTGTAGGCAAATGTTTATAATAAAAAGGTAGATGAACAAAATAGTTTGATGCTGTATTTAAAACATATGCACCACTGAACCATTAATAAAAAAATATATATTTTTTTCTTTATCAATACTCTTTCCTAATATGAAGTTTGTAAACATAACATATTCTTACCACAATAATGGTTTATACGGATTAGATGGAAGTGCGAAAAGCCAAGTGATCAAATTGATTTGCCAAAATCAACAACTAAGCAAACGAACCAAATTCATCGCTAATTTTCTCAAATCAATGGAAGAGATCAACACCAAAATGCAAACATCACATACCGGAACCATAGTTACAGGCACCGGAACTGAGACCACTTATGTACTTGCACAATGCTATGGCGATATCTCCACCACTGAATGCCTCTTATGTTGTGCCGAAGCACTCACTTCACTTTCTAGCTGTTTACCAAACATTGGCGGTAGAGTTTTTTTAGCAGGTTGCTTTATGAGATTCGAGAATTATAGCTTCTTTGGTGAGGTCACAGGAAATGAAGATAGAATCTTTTGTGACAATATAAAAAGAAAAGATGATGATTTTTGACAAGCGGCATCGAAAGCTATAAGACAGGCGGTGGAAAGTGCACCAAAAACATGGAACCTCTATGCGGAGACCCAAAACAAGTCAGCATATGCAACTGCTGATTGCTGGAGTTCCTTGGGTGCAGAGTCATGTGCAGAGTGTTTACAAAAAGCAGGTGGTTCGATATTAGGTTGTTTTCCTGGTTCAATGGGGTATGCCTTATATACCGGTTGCTTCATGAGATATTATGACATGAAGTTTTCAAATTCTGATCACAATATAAGACGCTCCAAATGTAAGTTATTGCGATTACTCCTAACTTGTTTTACGTGTATCTATAATATATATAAACGAAACCCCTAAAATCCTACGTGTCGCGATGTGGTCGCTCTCCCCTTTTATGGAAGTGACCAGATTGATTGATTTTTAAATGGAGGTCTCTCATTGATTTAACCCAAATTAATGGGTATGAGTCTTACCAAAACCAGATAGCTCTTAAACAGGTTAAAACATCTCATTAAATTAAAAATTAATCTTACCAATTATTTGATATAAAAATCCTATAAAATAGGGATATACTAAAATTTAATATCCAATTTAAAAAGAAAAGGATATTATTTATAATTAATAAACAATTTTATAGTAAAAAACATAAGCGGGTCATGGGTCACCAAATCCAGATAGCTTTTAAACGGGTTATAACGTGTCGTTTATTTATGAAACCCTTTCATTATCAAACCGTAAGTATATTATAAACTTTCTTAAAATAAAGAGAATTAAAATCCAAAAAATTAATATTAAAAAACGAAAAATGTAAAACAACCATTCTCTCAAGCCATCAGATTGCTTTATTTGTAAATGATGGTTTCTCACGCATTTGACCGAATTTATGGGTAAAGGTCTCACCAAACCCAAATAGCTCTTAAACAGGTTATAACGTCTCATTATATTGAAAATTAATCTTATCAAATATTTGATATGAAAATCCTATAAAATAGGGATATGCTAAAAATTAATATCCTATTTTAATTAAAAAAAGATATTATTTATAATTAAGAAACAATTTTATAATAAAGAATATAAACGGGTAATGGGTATCACCAAACCCAGATAGCTTTTAAACCGGATTATAACATATCATTTATTTGTGAAGCCATTTCATCATCAAAGCTCAAGTATATTAATTATTAACTTTCTTACAATAAAAAAAATTAAAATCCAAAATAAACATATTTAAATATTAAAAACGAATTATGTAAAACAACCCCCGTAATACCGGGAATAAAATCTAGTATATATGTATATATATAAACATGGTTACTAATATTAAAAAAATGAATGTTTGATTTGGTTGATGTACACCCTAATTAACCAATTCTCCTTTCTATAGCCTCAACAAAGAGAACAATGATTATTGCATCAACTGTTAGTTCTGTGGTGGCACTCGCAGTTGCAAGTATTATAATTCTTTTTGCATAGAAGCATAGAAGTAAATCGAAAACAAGGCAAGGTATGTCTTTGCTTTTAAAATTAGCACAAACCGTTTAAATAACTAGTTTCTTAATCATAAATATTGTTACCATTCTGTCTAATTTCCTGCCATTCAATTAAGCTTTGATTTGGGATGAGCTTTTTGGTCATAATCCATTATAATTTTTTAAATGTCCCAGTTTCTAATGACACTAAATTATCAAAGATCCTGAATAGTAGTAGATTGAACGTCAAATACTCCACGATCGGGAAAGCCACAGGTTCTTTTAATGAGGCTAACAAGCTTAATTGGGGAAGGGGGATTTGGAGCAGTATATAAGGTAGTCTTAAAAAGTCAACTTTGTAACCTTATTAAACATTTAAACTAAACTTCTATGGAATTGCAAATTAGCTCATGTTGTTATGTGCTAATCATTAACTTTGTTGCAGAGTGTTCTTCCATATGGAAGAGAGATTGCGTTCAAGAGACTTTTCTTTAGCCATCGACATAGATCTGCTGACTTCTACAATGAAGTCAACATAATCAGCAGCGTTAGACCATAAAAATCTGATCAAACTAGTAGGATTTAGTTTGTTTAGGTCTCGAAAGTATTGGAAGAACAATTGAAAACAAAAACAAAGAACACAGAATTTTTGGTGGACAACGACTTCCTTTTCTAATTTTATTAAAACTGAAAGTACAATACTAAAAAACAATAAATCTAATTGCCTTATTTATAGGCTGTTAATACTTGGAGAACAAGTATCCTAATTTAACTCAAAATCAAATTAAACCATCGATCCATAAACAAATCTGGATTAATTCTTCATTCACCCCCTTAATCCTGATTTTCTCCTCCAAGATCCACCATTCCGAGCAACTCTCTCATCTCAGCGAACTTTATTTTCGGTAAGGCTTTCGTTAAAATATCAGCCCGCTGCACTTTTCGCTGATGTGTTCCACTTTAACTTCTCCTTCTTCAATGCACTCTCGAATGAAAAAGGAAACGAGTACTTATATGTTTGCTCCTTTTGTGAAAAACTGGATTTTTCAACAATGCGATAGCTGATACGTTATTGACTCGAAGTAGCACTTCTTTCGGCTCTTGACCTGTTATCTCGCTTAACAAACCTCTCAACCATAAAGCATGTTGAGCTGCAGCTGCGGCTACCATAAACTCAGATGCACACGAGGAAAGTGCAACCCTACATTGTTTTTGTGAATACCAAGACAATGGCTTTACCGTAGTAGAACGCCATCCCAGTTGTACTTCTGCCATCACACTGATCAGTATCATGGCTGCTGTCACTATAGGCAGTCAATTCTTTCTTCCCATTTCTGCCATAAGTTAACCCGTAACTGATCGTACTCTTCACATAACACAGAATCTGTTTCACCACAAGCATATGACTATGTTTCAATTCCTGCATAAACCGACTAGCCACACCGACTGAGTAGCTCAAATCTGGTCTTGTGTGAACTAGATACCTAAGACTCCCGATAAGTCGTTGGTATTCAGTCGGGTCAACAGCTTCACCATCTTCATCTTTAGTGAGGTGTAGTCTAGCCTCCATAGGAACTTTTGTAGGATTGCAATTCATCATTCTAGCATTCTCCAAAATCTTTTGAGCATACCCTCTTTGTTTTATCGAGATCCCATTTTTGTGCTGGTCTACCTCGATACCGAGATAGTAGGACAGTGGTCCTAGATCACTCATCTCGAACTCTTGTTTCATTTGAGCCTTAAACTTATCGATTATTGCTAAACTTGTCCCGGTGACTATTAAGTCATCGACATATACTCTCACTATTGTCACCGAGTTTTGTTCAGTTCTTGTGTAAACAGCTTGTTCACTAGGACATCTTTTGAACTTCAATCGTTTAAGTGTTGCATTTGGTCGTCCATTCCAAGATCGAGGAGCTTGTCGAAGGCCATATAAAGCCTTATAGAAATGATACACTTTATCTTCTTTTCCAGGTACAATAAATCCCTCGGGTTGTTGTACATATACCTCTTCTTTTAGCTCTCCATGCAAGAAAGTCATCTTCACATCCATATGATGGATACTCCACTCTTCTCGGGCTGCTAAGGCTATTAAAAGTCTGATGGTTTCAAGTCAGGCCACTGGAACGAACACTTCTTCAAAATCAAGACCCGGCATTTTAACATACCCTTTCGCCACCGATCTTGCCTTATATTTTATTATATTCCCATCAGCATCACGTTTTACTTTGAAAACCCATTTTAGCCCGAATGACTTATGACCCTTTGGTAAATCAGCAAGCTTCCAGGTTGGTTTCGTTCGATTGAAGCAATCTCACTTTTCATGGCAGCTTCCCATTCTTTAATTCCAATTGCTTCTGAATGGTTTCTTGGTTCTTCATCAATTAACAGAACTTCTTCCACTGCTAGCGGTCGGGTTTGGTGAGTCAACATCAGTCTCATCAAACTGATCAGAATCTGAATTTTGATTTGGGTCGACATTCGGGCTTGGCATATCATTCTGATCTGGATCATAAATTTTATTCTAGTCATCTTGCTGCACTCGGAAATTGACCCACTCTGGTTCGGATTCTAAGTCAACATCTTTTATATAATCAGCCAAGTTATACCCTTTAGCCTCATCGAATTCTACATCTCTGCTTACATAGACCCGATTTTGATCTGGGTCATAAAGTCGATAAGCTTTGCTGCCCGGTTCTGTACCGAGATAAACAACTTGCTTGCTTCGATCATCTAACTTTTTCAGATTCACCGGAGGTGTTTTCATGTAACCCTGGCACCCGAAAACGCGAAGATGATTGAGGTTTGGTGTGCAACCCTTCTAAGCCTCATATGGTGTCCTGTTCTTCAATGGTTTCGTCGGGACTCGATTTAGAATAAACACAGCATGACTAACAGCCTCACCCCACAAATCTTGTGGTACGTTCATTGCTTTTAGCATGCTACGGGTAGTATTTAAGATTGACCGGTTTCGCCTCTCGACGACACCGTTCTGTTACGGTGTGTAAGGGGTCGAGAACATTCGTTTTATGCCGGTTTGATCACAATAGGCTGTAAATAAATTGTTCAAAAACTCTCAACCCCTATCACTCCTTAGGGTCTTCACTTTTAACTCACGTTCCCGTTCAACCTCTTCTTTAAACTTTTTAAACACATTTAAGGAATAGGTTTTAGTTTTAATAGCATACACCCACATGAAACGGGTGTGGTCATCAACCAGCAACATGAAATACTGATTTCCACCGATGGTGAGATTGGTCCACACAGATCTGTGTGGATCAATTCTAGTGGTTTACTATCTCGAAATTTGGTTTTCTTGGGAAAGGGCAAATGACTTTGCTTTCCCAACATGCACGAATTGCAAACCTTTGAAATATTTGGTACACCGCGTACCAGGTTCGAGCTAATCATGTGATTTATTGACTGAAAATTTAAATGACCTAGCCTCGCATGCCATAACCATGCTTAGTCGGTTACAGATGTTAGGAGACATACCGGTTTACCAATCTTTAACTCTTTCTTGTATAGCCGATTCTTAGAACGCGGAACTTTCATAAGAAGACATCCACCCTCGACCTCGTTCTCGTATAACCATAAATATTCATCAACCATTACCACCTTGCACCCGACTTCTATTAGTTGACCAAGGCTTAGGATGTTACTACGCAACTTTGGAATGTAGTAAACATCATTGAACACGTGTCGTTCTCCGTTCTTGCAATCGAAAACAATTGATCCTTTACCTTCGATCTTTATTGTGGACCCATCCCCGAACTTCACAAGACCATTAATGTTTGAATCGATCTCGGTGAAGTGGGTCTTGTCTCCCTTCATGTGGTTAGACGCTCCATTGTCCAAATACCACGTCTCACATGTTTTATGGTCATTAGCATAAAGATCCGGATGTACCTTATCTTCGTTTGAAAGGATTTTTTCTATTTCGGATATGGCCGAAACCATCATTACTGTACCACCTTCCTTTGATTTGGTCAAATTCGCTTGTTGTTCTTTAGGTTGGTCTTTCGGCTTCGGGCACTCCCACGCAAATTGACCGTGTTCGTTACAGTTGTAACAACGAACTTTACTTTTATCACGAGTTTGGCTGTCATCTCTCCGGTTGTCATTGCCTCTTCCTTTGCCTCGACCTCGTCCACGGCCCCGACCTCTTCCACGGGAATCAGAATTTGAAGAACCTCGTCCATGCTGATTTCGGTAATTATTAAAGCCTTTGTTGCCATCTGTCTTTGAAAACAACAGCTTACCGTCCTAATCAGATTGGTTCACGGTATATAATTTGACCTGATCTTCAAACGCTTTCAACCTACCGATAGCATCTTCGAAAGGCATATTATCCAAATCTTCCGATTGTTCAATTGACCCTACAATCGGAAGGTATCTAATCGGTAACGAGTTGAAGAGTTTTCTCACCTGCACTTCGGGTTCAAGAGCTGAACCGAGACTTTTAAACTTGCCTTCTATTGCACTTATCTTGGCTGCGAAGTCATCGATCAAATCGTTTTCTTTAATCTTCAAAGATTCCAGTTCTGATCTCAGAATATGTAACCGGGCCTTTTGAACCCAGTTTGCGCCCAAGAAACGTACTCGTATTGCTTCCCAAACTTCATGAACTCTAGCATACTTTGAAACTTGATTTAAAATATCCTCTGGCAGCGATTGGAACAACAAAGCCAAAGCGGTTTGCTTCCTCCGATCATCTGTGGTGCCTCCCGTTACTGGATCAATCGCACCTGCTAAGCCGTAAGCGCCCAAAAAAGCTCGGACCACAACAGACCAAGACGTGTAGTTTTTTGTGGTTAATTTTGGACACTGTAGGTTAACATTCTGATGATCTCTACCCTGCGGTTGTTGGTCGGCCGTTGTCTTCCGCAAATCAAGAGATAAAACTTACCATATATTAAACTTGATTCCCAAGTTGTCGGTTCTGGTTTAGATCAGTTAGACTCCCTGATTAGTTTCCGGTTCTTGATTCTGGTCGTCAGCAGCTACAACTTCCTTTGATCAGTTAGACTCCCTGATCAGTTTCTAGTTCTTGATTCTGGTCGTCAGCATCTACAACTTCCTGGTTCCAATGGGTTTGACACCCCAACTGAAACTGCCCCTTTGATCTTCTAGAGCCGAAGCACTGATACCAATTGTTGGAAGAACAATTGATAACAAAAACAAAGAACACAGAATTTTTGGTGGACAACGACTTCCTTTTCTGATTTTATTAAAACTTAAAGTACAATACTAAAAAACAATAAATCTAATTGCCTTATTTATAGGCCGCTAATACTTGGAGAACAAGTATCCTAATTTAACTCAAACTTAAATTAAACCATCGATCCATAAACAAATCTGGATTAATTCTTCAAAAAGCATTCTCATATATGAGTTTCTTACCAAACAAGAGCCTTGATCATTTTATTTTTGGTCAGCATAATATTTAAAATTCTAAAAAAAAACAAAAAAAAACAAGAAGAAATATTCAACGATATTTTTTTTTCAACTTGTGCAAATCTAGTTAAAGGCAAGGAACTAAACCGGGCAAAGAGATTTGATATTATAATTGGGATGGCAGAAGGTTTGGTTTATCTTAACGAAAACAGTAAAATAAGGATCATTCATTGGGATATTAAAGCTGCTAATATCTTGCTAGATTTGAGGCTTCACGCTAAGATTGTTGATTTTGGGTTAGCCAGGTCTTTTCAACAAGATAAAAATCATATCTGTATGTGGATCGCGGTAACACCGTATGCACCATTTCATTAATCTCTTTATTTACTCAAAATAAGTGATTTTTAAATTTAATTATCTTTAGTTTTTTTCAAACACCGCAGAGGATATATACAGTTACAGAATACGTAGGCCATGGTCAGCTAACTGAAAAAGTGGATGTGTATAGCTTCGATGTGCTAATCCTAGAGGTAGTTACTGGAATTCCAAACCGAGGGCTAGAAACATCAGAGTATACTCACAATTTGGTTTCAATGGTAAGTATGATTTTTGCAAGATTATGTTTTAATAAAATAATTTCATGTAAAACTAAATTACTAATTATGGCTGCAAATTTGCATTGAAATAGGTTTGAAGCATTTTAAACAAGGGTCGGTGGATGAGCTTTTTGATAGGAACTTGATGCTGCAAAATCACAATTATGATGGCATGAAGAAGGAGATGGAGTATTGTGGTACATATAGGACTTCTTTGCATACAAGAAGTTGCATCACTTAGACCAACCATGTCTATGGCCTTGCAAATGCTATCCAAGAATATTATACCCCTACCTACACCAACAAATCCACCGTTTACCCCTGAAAGCAACATACGAGTGAATGAATTTAGTTCAAAACTCAAGTTTAACAATCATGTCTTTGTTCCTACAGTTTCTGACATTTCTTTGGGTTCGAGATATATGTTTGTTTGAAAAATCTAGCCTGAACTAAGGGTTACCAAAATTGGATCACATTAAAAAATTTGAGTTTGTAAGTATGAGTGATGTGTATATAAATAAATGAATTTACCTATTTACCTATATTTATAAACAAAAATAATAAAGATGATGTGTCCTAACCACATTCAATCATAACTTTAATTTCCCTCATATTTTCTAATCTCTACTCTCATTAATCCAATTAATCAATGGGTCATGGGTTTAACTGGTATGACCCATTAATTGTAACCTGTATGAAAAAAAAAGTATTTAATGTAATTTAAATCACACTAACTTTTACCAATATATTACATCTAATTTTACTATTATATATAGAAAGTTTAATCATGATTTAAAAAAAACATATAAACTATTAAAAATCTATAATAAGTTTAAAATCAAACAGTGAATTATTAAATTAGTTAAATAATAATTTACGAACTATTATTATATAATAATTATTGACCTATGTTTATAAATTTAATTATATGTGTACTTCAAATTTCGTTGAATAAATACAATATTCACAATCTTACAATTTGTAAAACACTATTTAACTTACATTCGTATTGATCATATAAACATTTTTAATATGTTTAGGTAATCACCAAAATTTGATTTTATGCCATCTTAAAACATTATTTTAATATTAGGAAAACGTAAAAGTTAAATATGTAACATTTGAAGTGTGTGTGATAATATTAAAATTCATCTATAAATTCAAAAGAAAATTCCTAAATTGTGTATGATTAAGTACCTAAATTTCGGTCACTTGACAAATTCCGTGCAATACACGGATTCTAAAGCTAGTAAACAAATATATAATTTAAGTAATTCATGAATTTTTGTAGTTTGGTTAGTTGTTTTAGGCTATAAATCTTATATGTGTATAAACGAAACCTTTAAAAGCTCTCTGGTTGCTCCCTACGTTTTCTCAAGCCAACGGTGTAACATCCGGCCTCTCGCACTACCAATATTGTCCGCTTTGCTCACGAAGAGCTCACAGATTTGTTTTTGGTTGCTCAGGTGGAGACTTCCCAGGAGGTCACCCATCCTGCTACTACTCCCACCTGAGCACGCTTAACTGTGGAGCTTTCCTCTCGTCCACTACCATTAAGCCCAAAACGCGTTGGTGATTTAAGAGACGGAAAGGATCTCTCTTGTCCATAGCCGATGTGGGATTTGCCTAGAATGTTACAAACACCCCCCCCCCCCTTTGGACTGGATGTGGGATTCGCCTAGAATGTTACAAACACCCCCCCCCCCCTTTGGACTCATCGTCCTCGATGAGGTTTGCCCCACCATCCAATCCTGGATGTGGGATTCGCCTAAGGTGTACCTCGCGACACCCCGGGGACTCACCGTCTCTTATGAGGTTTGCCCCACCATCCCGAACAGCACAAGAGTGGCTTTGATACCACTTGTAACATCCGGGCCCTAGCACCACCAATATCGTCTACTTTGCCCACGAAGAGCTCACTGATTTGTTTTTGGTTGCTCGGGTGGAGACTTCCCAGGAGGTCACCCATCCTGCTACTACTCCCACCTGAGCACGCTTAACTGTGGAGCTCTCCTCTCGTCCACTACCATTAAGCCCAAAACGCGTTGGTGATTTAAGAGGCGGGGCATTTACTTATGAACCAAAGATCTCTCTTGTCCACGACCGATGTGGGATTTGCCAATGGTGTTACAAACGGATTGCTTTATTTGTAAATTGAGGTTTCTCATGCATTTGACCCAAATTCAAGGTATATGTCTTACCAAACCCAGATAGCCCTTAAATATGTTATAACATCTTATTAAATTAAAAAGTAATCTTACCAAATATTTGATATGAAAATCCTATAAAATAGGGATATACTAAAAAATTAATATTTGTTTCTTTAAATATTATTTATAATTAAGAAACAACTTTATAGTAAGAAAATAAGCAGGCCATAGATCTCACCAAACCCATGTAGCTTTTAAACTGTACATATTATTTATTTGGGGAATTCTTTCATCATCAAACTTAAGTATATTATTAACTTCCTTACAATAAATAAAATTAAAATCCAAAATAAAAACGAATAATGTAAAACAACCCCGTAATACGAGGGATAAAAGCTAGTAAATATATATAATTTAAGTTTAGAGATGGATATCAGATATGCATATGAAATCATTCTTTTTAGAAATTACATAAAATAGAAACGTATATATAAACATGCCAAGGCCGAACAATATTTTAACAAGTATTTTATCATAAGAAACATAAAGATTTATCTTAAATATATAGGAGTGGGATCCAGTACAAATAAAATTAGCATACAAATAACTAAAGTAATTACAGTTTTGAACTAGCATAATTATGTTATAAACAATAATATTGTATAGTAACAAGTACTCAGATTCATAAGTTATGATGTAATAATAATTACTCTAGTAGTTTAGTGTTAACATAATTACTCTAGTCATTTGTATAATTTTCACTAATCCAAACCCTCAAATACCTTCAATAAGATTCTTTACTTTTACTACTATCAATCTACGATTAACTGAAACTATTTCATTATACATTTATACTAATTTCGTTACTACGCGTATCAAGAAACCAAGCATTTGACGATTGTATCAATACGTTTATACATTGTATATGGTAACTTTTTTTAATTTCTGCGTTCTAATGACCCATTTTATTAAATTCTAATGTTAACAACAAGCCCCCATCGTATGGTCTGGTTGGCCCAACCCAACTAGCTAGGTCCTTTAGGGTCCAAAATTTGTATCAGAATGTCACACCAGATCATGAAAAGTGGAAAACCACCAAAGGTATAACTATTACAAAAATATACTTTTTGATGAAATTAGAAATATCTGGATAAATCTTAGTCTGAAATAGTTTTTAAACAAAACCCTATCAATATTCACTCAGTTTATTTATTAGTCAAAACCTTACCTTATTTGGGTTTGGTAGTTAATCAAAATTAATCTTCACAATGTAACTTACAATAAAATATTATTATATGTAACATTTTTTTTAGACTAATTTTCTTTTAATCATTGTCGTATTTGAAACTTGAACCCAAGACATCCTTCTTTCAAACTCAGGTTTTAAAGGTCTTACCTTAGCCATTGGATTATCAGCCCCATTTAGAGCATGTTTGGGATTGAGTTTTTGAAAAATATTTATTAGCTTATTGGTGTTTTCAAAAGGCTAATAGGTTAAAATGTGTTTGACAATCACAAAAATCTTTCTTATTTTAGCTTTTTGAAAAGGTTAAAAAACAGTTTTCCAAAAGTCTCAAATCTTGGCTTTTCAAAATGGCTTTTTGAAAAAGCAAATAAGACGATAAGCATTTTTCAAAATCAATCCCAAACATGCTTTTAGATACCAAATTATTATATTTGTTGCGTGTAAGAGGTCAAAAGAACATTTATAAACGTAGAAGGAAAATGTATTTATAAACATTACATAAAATTTCCCTTTTGAAATATCAAATATAAGATGTTTGAACTAACGGAAAATTCCCAAAATAAACATTTATGAAAACAAATTTCTAGTTTTAGGTACTATTTGTAAAAGATTCCAGAAATAGGTATTATAAACTAGTCGTGACGAGTAGTTTATAGAACCAATTAAAACTTGCCACGCATCCTTAAACTTACCGTAACGAGCACGTTCACTAATCATTTACTCGTCACGACTAAATAAGTTTCATGTCTCGTAACCAACGCCCACGAGTAATTCGTAAGTCCTTTAGTCGCGACAACTAGTTTACCCGGTTTACATTCCTTACACGAGTAGTTTATTAATAGTTAACTCGTCGCAACTAGTTTAACCTTATAATCTACTCGTCGCGACTAAACGACTTATGAATTACTCATGGGCGTTGATTACGAGGCACGAAACTTATTTAGTCGTGACGAATAAATGATCAGTGAACATGCTTGTTACGGTTAGTTTAAGAACACGTGGCAAGTTCTAATTGGTTTCTACAAACTACTCGTCACGACTAGTTTATAATACTTATTTCTGGAATTTTTTTGCAAATGATACCTAAAACTAGAAATTTGTTTTCATAAATGCTTATTTTGGGAATTTATCCTTAAACTAAACAATTTAAATATTAAAATACAAATAATATTATTTTTTTCCTCAATTTGTGGCCTAATAGCAGAAGGCTTGGGTTCTTTAGTGGAGACTGAAGTTCGATCCTCACTTGTGTTACTTTTTGTGGATATAGGCAATCAAGAATTTGAGCTCGGCTTTGCGAGGTTGTCAGTTCGAATCCGAAGCCCACCCGGGTTCTCGTCTCACCGTGTTACACGAGAGAGTTCTGTTCTTGTGGTGACATAACGACGGTCAAGTGGCAGTCGTCGGTATGGTTTCCTGTGGGAACGCCCAAGCCAAACTCAGAAGCCAGTGTGAACCAGATTAAGACAACACAGTCTAATTAGAGAGGGGCCACGGGACTCTCAAAAATTAAAAGTGTGTGGCCTGACACGTAAGAAAGTCGTCCGTTCAAAAAAAAAATGCCACCGGGATGGCTCCATGGATATTCTTTAATCTAGAAATCATCATGTATTTTAACGTGTCTATAGAATATTCAACGACATTGGTCAAGACAATGATTGAATCGAGTAAATTACTCAGAATAATTGATGGTGACTATTGAGACCGGAGGTTTATATATTATTATGTGGTTTAAGTGTTTTAACTTTAAAATGTTGGTAGATCAGCCTCAGCATCGTCTTCCTTAGGGCAATCTTCACGTTTCTTCAACTATCTTAGTTGCATGCGATTAACGAATAGGTAATAATTCACATGTTTCAACTCAATCAGTGGTTTACTTTTACTTACCTTTACGAATATGATGATTAGTGTTGTTATATAACCTTATGATAGTATGTTGATTTACCACTTAATTTGATTGTAATAGAACAGAAACCTAACATTGCACTGGCTGCTTAGAGATCAATATACAGAAAAATAATTTAGGTCATATATAATAACGTGCGAATACTTTATAATAAATGATGACAACAATTGTGTGTTGATCTGTTTAAGATGGATTTGCATAAATCAGATATTTGATATCTAGAACCATGTGCAGTGAATTTTGATAAAGATGAAGGGGCCTGCATTGAGAGAGCCTGTTTTGATCGTCATTTTGCTTCTGATAGATGCATTACAAGGGGATCCTAGATCTCAAATCATTGAATTAACCTGTAATAGACAGCTTCCGAGCAATGAAAGCGTATACATTCCACACTCTTTCCGGTCTATGGAGAAAATTAGCCCCGAATTACAACTTTCTAAAAGTGGAACATCATCCACAGGCTCGGGGCCTAACAGTAGCTATGCACTTGCTGAATGCTATGGAGATCTTTCTACAGAGGACTGTAATCTATGCTATGCAGAAGCACAAAGAGTTCTTCCCACTTGCTTTCCTAACAATGGTGGACAAGTTTTTCTTGATGGTTGCTTCACACGAATGCAAAACTATAGCTTTTATCAAGAATATGCGGGAGCAGATGATACAATGATATGTGGAAATACAAATAGGAGTCATGTGTTTAGGGATTTAGTGAGGCAGGCAATCTCAGACGCCGTAAGGGATGCACCAAGAAATACAAACTACTTTGCACGAAAACAGGAATTATCTGACACTGCAAATGTGTCAGCCTATGTGTTGGCAGACTGCTGGAACACTTTGAATGAGAATTCTTGTACAGAGTGTTTGGACAGCGCATTTTCATCGATCTTGAAATGCTTGCCATTATCTGAGGGGCGTGCACTCCACGCTGGATGTTTTCTGAGGTATTCGGATACCAATTTTCTCAATCCTGAGTCAACCGAGACCAATAATCAAGGTAATTCGGGTGCTTAACACCAAAATGAATAGTTTTAGAGATTCTTTGTATTAAAATTGCTAATTTTTTTAGCTACTTTAAGAAACTCATAAGTCATTGATCTAAGGTGGTATCAAATTTATCCCTCCAAACCAAGTTGCTAATTTTGAGGTATTCTAAAAATTGCTAATCTTTTATTTTCTTTTTTTTTTAATAACCAAAGTTCACCTTTCAAAACACAAATTACTCCTCTTGAGGAGGCGAGCCAAATACTTATAAAAAACATTGTTGACTAGATTTAAAAAGCTAGAATTTTGGAGCTGTATATATATGAGTTGAGTCGAGATCCACTTGGCTCAAGTAGTATTCAAGGTCAGCTTGAGTTCGGCTTAAAAGCTTGAATATTTATGTCAAACTTATATTTGATTACGAAACTTATTTCAAATGTATGTAGCAGGGATGAATGACAAATACCAATTCATCAAACTTATTTGTGGAAATGAAAGAGCGACCTTTGCAAATTTCATTCCGGGCTTTGTCCTGGCAATGGAACATGTTAGCGCCAAAATTAGTGAATCAAATTTTGGAGTAGCATATGGAGGCACTGGTGTATATGCACTTAGCCAGTGTTATGGTGATATGCCTACCAATGATTTCCGAGAATGCTATGCCATAGGACGTACTGCTGTTCCTAGTTGCTTGCCCCACACAGGTGGTAGAGTATATTTCAGTAGTTGTTTTTTTGAGATATGAGAGTTATAGTTTCTTTGAGGAGTATATAGGACAAGAAGATAGAAGTATATGTCTCAATAATACAATGAGAAACAATGCCTTTGAACAGTCAGTAAGGAAAGCGGTGGCTCAAGCAGTGGAAACCGCACCTAACAGCAACAACTACCATGCTAGAATACAGATTCTTATAACTGGGACAAAAAATGAGTTGGTTTATGCACAGGCTGATTGCTTACGCACAATAAATGTTGATTCTTGTGAGAAATGTTTACAAAAAGCAGCTGAGTCGATGTTAGACTGCTTGCCTAGGTCAGAGGGGTATGCATTGTTTACTGGTTGCTTCATGAAGTATTCTGATTCCAATTCTTCAAATCCTAATCACAATAGAGTCTCTAAAGGTAAATAAAATACTCTCAGAATCTCACTCTTCTTGTGGATAAAATTTATGGACTCCTAAATTTTGTATAAATTGTGTACGTTCAGTCATATGTTTCTACGAAAATGCCTATCAATTAAAAGAAAAATAGTGGTATTGTGTGATGATGATGATGATGATGATGATGATGATGATGATGATGATGATGATGATGATGATGATGATGATGATGATGATGATGATGATGGTGGTGAAAGTGATGGTGGAATTATGTTAGTTATGCAGTAATTCTGGAAATACAAAATCATTTTCAAGTGTCTGAACATGAAACATAAAGATTTAATTCTATTTTTTCTTAAATATTCCAAGGGAAAATTGAGATTCTTTTCTTTTAATAGCGATATTTGAATACACCACATTGAATAGGGTGATAAGTTGCATTTTTTTTGTTGATTGTTCATTTTTATGCGAATTGCAGGGAAGATAGTGGCTATTATAATGTCAGTTGGTTCCATTGTAACATTCCTAGTTGCTTTTTATGCATGGAAGCACAAAAGTAAATCAAAAAGAAAAGGTACCCGTTTTCATTCGTTTTTTTTTTTTTTACTATTTATTTAGCAATAGAAGTTGTGAAACCTTCTGATTCATTTAATATTTCAGGTTCTGATGACATTAAATTGTTGAATATGTTGAATAATAGTAGCTTGAACTTTAAATACTCCACGATCGAGAAAGCCACAAATTATTTCGATGAAGCCAATAAGCTCGGGCAAGGGGGATTTGGAACAGTGTATAAGGTAAGCTTTCAGAGTTAACCATCTGACCTAATCAAACAACTTTAATTCCTTATTCACGGTTCCTTGCATAATTTAGAATTATGGTGTTTTTGGTTAATCAAATGACTTGAATCACATTACAAGACTCTACATAATGAACATTGTCACAGGGTGTTCTTCCAAACGGAATAGAGATTGCTGTGAAGAGACTTTTCTTCAACCACAGAGATCGAGCAGGGGACTTCTACAATGAAGTCAATATCATTAGCAGTGTCGACCACAAAAATCTGGTCAAATTGGTAGGATTTAGTTGCTTAGGTCCTGAAAGTATTCTCGTTTATGAATATCTACCCAATAGGAGTCTCAATCATTTTATCTTTGGTAAGCACTTTGACCTCCCAAATCCCCCAAAGCCCAAGTTAACATGGTGTGTTAGCATTTTGTCATTCAACTGTCATTTGATGAAAATGAAATTTGTTTTACTCATCTATTGTATTTTTTTCTAATTTGTACAGATCCGGCTAGAGGTAAGGAACTAAACTGGGGAAAAAGATATGACATCATTGTAGGGATAGCGGAAGGTTTGGCATACCTTCATGAAAACAGTCAAATCAGGATCATTCACCGCGATATAAAAGCCGCTAACATCTTGCTGGATTTGAGGCTTGATGCTAAGATTGCTGATTTTGGGTTAGCCAGATCTTTTCAACAAGATAAAAATCATATAAGCACCGGGATTGCAGGAACACTGTATGCACTACTTATAGGAATTCTTCTTGATATACAAACAAAGATGAGGATGCTTGATTTTACTTTCATTACTTGTTTTGGTTTATTATTGTAGTGGATATATGGCTCCAGAATACATTGCCTATGGCAAATTAAGTGAAAAGGTGGATGTATATAGCTATGGCATGCTTTTACTTGAGATCATTACTGGAATGCCAAATAGAGGGATGCAAACATCAGAGGACACGCGTATCTTGATTTCTATGGTAAGTACAATCATTTCGTATAGGATTTTAAGAATTATTCTAAAGTTAAATGTAGAATATAATAATTTCCTCATTGTTAACATGATAGGCATGGGAGCATTTTAAGCAAGGGTCAATGGAGGAGCTTATTGATGAAAACTTGATGCTGAACAATGAAAGCAATCGCAAAACAAAAAAGGAAGTAGAAAGAGTGCTGCATATAGGGCTTCTTTGCATTCAAGAAGTTGCATCACTTAGACCAACCATGTCTATGGCTCTACAAATGTTATCTAAGAATATAGAACCACTTCCTTCACCTGCAAACCCACCTTATGTAGCTGATAGCACCATAAAACTAAATGAGTATGGTCCGATGCATGGAGTAATTAATCCTGGTTCACTTCCCACTGTATCATACAGTTCATTTATCCCAAGGTAGATGTTTGTTTAGATTTATTACCAAAACAAATGTACCTACATTTTGGAAAAGTACTCTAAAATAACAACAATTCAGTGTTGTCAATGAGTTTGTAGAATTATGAATAAAAAGTAAAACCAGGACCATGGCCAAAAGTGTGTGTCATGTATAAATAAGAGCAATAGGAGTTTTCTATTTATTATTGCCCTCAATCGTTAAATCAATTTTGTCGTGACTATTTAATCAAATGTTGTGCATAGGGTTTCATGGTGAGTCGATTTTCAAGATACAATGATGCAACACATGTAGATTATCTTATCAACATTGCATTTTGTAGTCATAAGTAGATTTCACTACTAAGTTATTAGGGATTTCCAGTAACTAGAATTGTGCTCCGATCCTGATATGGTATATAATAGAAAAAATAGTTTGTGTTTTAGCGAGCTTTTTGTAATGATACAACAATCAATCACATAATCAAAATTAAAAAAAATTAACTTGAACAATGAGTAGCATAATCAATTTCAATACTTTTATATTTGATAACATCCTACTGAGAATTTCTTTGTTAAAAAACTTTTTTTATTAAATTGATTATTTCTAAAGGATAAAGATGTTACGAGTTGGCATATGGCAATGCTTTAAGCGAACTAGTTTTTTATGTTTGAGCATTTCTAATCAGTTTTATCGGTCAGATCAAACAATGAGAGTTAGACTCTCAGTGTAACACTAGAAGGCATGGAACCCTGTGTTTCGACATCCACACTACGACTAGTAGTAGATACTAGACATGGGAGCCATGTCATCTTGACATGACTTGGACATATAGATAAAGGGTGGATCGCATGTGATCATGGAGGATAGTCCTGTTACATAAGACGTTTATTCATGTGATTGTGAGTAGAGTTACAAGGTGGTATATGCCGTCATGATGAAAGGGAATGCTTTGAACCGGTGGGCAATGTGAATGTTGCTTTAGGTCAAGAAGCTATCAATAAACTCATATGAACAACATTTGTGGGATGGTTTAATGAAGATCAACTAAAGAGGGATGATTAATAAGATTGCAGATGAATGTAATTAAACCTTATAAAGAATATTACAGTTTGAACGTATTTAAAACAATCCTTTATAATTTACATGTTTTATAATCTTAATAAACTATTAACACAAATATCTATTCACTGTTAACTTACGTAACAAGTTTCTATTACTCCGTACTTATTTGCCGCCAAGTCCAATATGTATTTACAAGGAAAGTATGATTACATGCATATAATGCATTCCAAGAGATTGACTTGACTTTGACGCAAGGAAAGAAATTTCCATTTAAATTCTAGATGACACGTTTCCTTGTCCTCTACATTCTCCAAATTGTTATGCATAAGAAAATAAAATCACAAAGTAAGATGGGTTCCAAAAAAACTATGTTGTTGGCTTTTATCCTTCGTGCGTATTCTCGGAAAAATCAAGTCATGAAAATAAATATGATTGACTAGATTTTTATCAAAACCAGGGCCGGCTCAACGAATGTGGAGGCCTAAATCAAAATAAGATTTCAGGACATTTTTATGACAATTGTTAAAGAAAAAAAATTGTTTACTATAAGTTTTGAGCTCATGACTTACACTTTAATATTTAATAATAACAATCAAATCTTCCACCACATCAATTCATTAATTTAAACTTACTTTATCCATTATGATATACTAAAAGATTTGTTTTAAGTAAATGTTGAATTTTAAAACCAATGAGAAAAAGAAAATAGGCGTGTAGAGATGTTTTGTGCTATGCGACTCAATTAACTGTGTCAATAAAAGGTGCCGGATTTGCTTCACAAAAATGTGCCGGATTTACACCATGTTGAGTTATATCTTACTATCTTCTGTCTTAGCTTTTTTTTTTATATATTATATATAACTTGATATAATTAAATAGTTTAGGGATGGATTGTCTTCTTTTAAGATTTGAATTTTTGTAATTCAGTTACTCAAATAGACCCGAATTTAAATAAGTTTATTCAATCGGTTTTGTGATTGTTTTATTCGAATTCGATTTAGTTTTAAAATTTTCAATTAAATTCGAATAACGCAATTTAAATAACTCAAATTTGATTCGATAAACACCTCTAGTATTTCTCCTTAGTCTCTCGTTTAGCATTGAAAACAGATGTTGTGAATAATCAAAACCAAGATTGAGAAAGAAAAGGTATTTTAGAACTGAAGTTTATTTTGCATGACATAGATGTCATGCTTCCCTTGCAATGATGGAATATATAAATTCATAATAGCAAAAATCATGGACGGTGAAAAATTAGTTATGAAGTTGACATGAGATACATTATGATTCATGATGATACAATGCAACGTATTTGGATTTTGGGCCAAGACATAATTAATTCCATAAGCATGCGTGCCATATCTAAATTACGGTTTACGAATACCATAAATTATATATTCTCCGCATGCATGGCTTAATGCTCATGTACAGAATAACGTATTCATAACCACATGTTTCTTTCACATTATTTCTTTCGATAGGTGTTTACTGTTTCAAAGCTTAAAACGAATAAAAAGATTAGATGAACAACACTAACAACAATGAACTTTTACTTCCTTTCTACTTCATTATTATTTATATATAGTTTTTTCTTAAGGATTTTTACATATATCCCCTCCTTAAGGCTCTTAATTACATGTTATATTGAAGGTATTAGCCTGCTTCTACATTCTCTTTGATTTAATCTTGGTCAATCACACCACCTGTGGGGTCTAGGGCTGAAAAAAAATCATTCCTTTCAAAGGCTATTGTTGTTATATATATTGATCAAATGGTTCAAAACTGCTGCAAGTTCTAGTAGGTCCTTTCTTTTTTTTAATTGAGATGGCATGTGAGTTCAATAACTAGATAAGATTGTGCATTTTGTGTTTAAATGGCATTTACAGTTCGATGCTAATCATGTTAATGCTGAGTTTTTTTATGCACAGCAATTGTTTGATGAAATGCCTAAACCGAAGCTCACTTAAACGAATCGACCATATTGTCATGAACTTGTTTTAAACGTGCCAAGTCTCAACTAAGAAACATCTTGATTAGTTCACTGATTTAACAAAATGATGTTGATCTTAGTTCACAACTTAACGTTTGATTAATTGATAATGTTGATCTGTTCATATGATTAGTTTAATTCACTTCACTGCACTTGATTAATTCATTTGAGACTTGATTTGTTGATTAGTTGTTTACTCTTTTTGCTTCTTTTTTTTTCCTAATGTTAAATTGATATCGAAAGTACCATTTAAAAGAATTCGATTATTTTGGTAAAGGGTGTGCTACAAAGAAAAGAAAGCTCTCTTTTCTTTTTCATTAAATTTCAGATGATGTTATTTGTTAAAAGTCTTCACAAGTGGGGGATTTAACAAAATGTTTGGTGATTTTATAATATTTCTTACTCAAGTGTTTTACACTCTCCTCATGAAAAGTAGAATGTTTCCTGAGTTGGTTTTTTAATTTGGATATAATAGATCATATGTGAATGCTTTGTGTAATTGTGTCCATGATCTTTACTAGCTTTTTTATCATATTTATTCTCTGTATTCTGTGCACAACATATTTTAAATTTTAAAAAGTTTTGATCCATACGTTTTGAGTTTAAAATTCACTATTCGTGTTCTTTGCAGCTCTTTCGCGACCTGCTTTCGGTCTTAGTTTCTATGTTTTACCCCAAGGGAGATATGTAAGCGTTGTGGTGGGTATAATCATGAAACAACACGCAAAAGTGCAGCAAATCAAAATCAACAAATAAAACGAAATGAGGAAAAAGTTCATAATTTAGAGAGTTGAGACGATTTTGAAATGTTTGGAATGACTCATTTAGAGAGTTGAGACAATGTAAACATTTGGCATCTTTTTAATTCTGTTCTCTTAATCTAGTGTGAAGAGGTATATACCCGCCTCAACACCGAGCGGGGCGGGTCAACCCACAAGATATATACAAGACATTAGAAGTCAAAGATATTATCAAGGTACAAAGCCAAAACTTATGCTCAAGCATCACATGCTTGCACATATCACATATGCTCAAGCATCACATATGCTCACGCATCACATGTGCTCATGCATCACATATGCTCGCGCGTATCACATGCTCACGCATCATATATGCTTATGCATATCACATCGTGCGTGGCGCATCCGCGCGCGGCGCATATCACATGCTCGCGCATCATACATGCCCACCCATATCACAGTTGCGCATGGCGCAGCTGCGCGTGGGGCATCCGCGCGTGACGCGTATTACATGCTTGTGCGTATCACATCTGCGCATGAAATATCTGCGCGTGAGAATAAAGAGAAGACCTCGCGCATCCTCAGGATGGGCGCATATCACACGTGCACATAATCAACCTCGTCCTTATCCAAATCAGGATTAGGGCAACCTTGATTGTGCACGTCAGACAACCTTCCAGAAGGCATCTTTTTAAGGAATAAGGATATGCTGATGTTGACAGCTGCTAAATGAAAGGTGGACAGCTCAGCATGACTCATGGGTTACCACGTGATTATAACCAATGAAAAAGCACCAGGTGTCTCCGAGGACACGTGGCGCAAATCGATTGGAGGAGGCCAACAAAACACTAATCTGGTCTCAGCTTAATCAGTGGAAACCCTAGCACTATAAATACATCATAACGTACACAGTTACAGACACATTGATTCACATTGAAGCATATTCAATCACATAATCATACAGAGTAACATACAGTATTCAGCTATTAAGCAATACTCTCAAATTCCCTTACTCTCACATTATCATCTTCTCCTACATATACTTATTCTCACGCCGGAGGGTTACCCCAAAGAGGACCCCTCTGTCCCTTTCTGAGGGGTAAGTAACGGCGCTGTTCATTTTGTAGGTGGAAGAACACAGATCCAGAAGAACCATCGGTGAAATAGTACAATCAAAACCCGAGGAAAGTAGATCTGCTACCAGTGAGTAGATCCACGTTTCTTCATTGGCGCCATCCACTGTTACATCGGCAATCAGATCTCATCAGATCTACATAAAAAAAAAATCAATCACCATGGTTTCTGGCGTTCGTAACGTTGATCAAGCTCTGGAGGATATTGAACGTGAGGGTGTTAACGACGGACAGCAGGTTCTGAGGGTTCCGCGTGATTCTACGCGTACCACCAGCAACCGTCCCTTCGTCACAACCCCTCACGGCCAGACTGAAACTCCTCCAGACGATCTCACGTTACAAAACCTGGCCGGCGCGAAACAGAAAGGACCAATGGGTCCAGAAGAAGAAACAAATGATCCGAATGAATGGCTCATAAACGAGCAGCGGCGTCTGATGGAAAAGTACAATGAAATGGTCAAACAGAAAAAGCTAGCCGACCAAACACAAAGGCAAGCGTTTGATAAGCAAACTACAAAAAGGCCGCGCGCGCCGGAAGAAGGACATTCTGTTCACACTGCACACACTGAGTTCAGTGATGAAGAAGTGCATAGCATGAGGAAGACGCGGGATACTCATGCAGGAGGCTCACAGCTCCGCGCGCCTGTGAACATGGCGCCTGGAGCCAGAGCCGATCTGGATCTGCACATGCCGTACAGCCCACCAGTCAGAGGGCAAGTGGACGTAACCACACCCTACAGACCAGCCATCTTGGTGAAACACTCAAAGTTCACTGCGCGCATCGCGCAGGCTCCCATCCAGCACAAGACCAAGATGCCAAGTGGTTTGGGTAAATATGACGGCACGACAGATCCAGACGATTTCTTGCAAGGTTTTTACAACACGGGAAACCTAGAGAGCTGGACGATGCCAACATGGTGTCATATGTTTGCTCGCTGCCTAACGGGCGCGGCGCGGGTGTGGTTCGAGAGCTTGCCGACTGGGCAAATTGATGGGTTCGAGGAACTATTAGAAAAGTTCCAAGCCCACTTCGTACAGCAGCGCAGGCACACGCGCGATCCTGATGACATCATGCACTGCGTACACAGGAATGATGAAACAATTGAAGATTACATCACTCGGTTCAATCAGGAGTCTTTGGCAATCGGAGGTATAACCGAGCAACTCCTGCGCGTGGCCTTTATACAAGGCGCGCGCAGTGATCAACTACGACGAGCTCTCGTAAGCAAGGATGGCATGCCCACCACGTGGGCCAAGTTAATGGAGGCATCGCGAGTTTTCGCGAGAAATGAGAAACAAATTGCCCAAGATAGGGCAAGTGAAAGAGCGCATCAGGTTGAATCACCGCGCAGCAAAGAGAAGAGGGCCAAACAGAACTCTGTATGGTCCAGGTTGCAACCGACAAGTTTTTCTTCCACAGAAAAGCAAGCGCAACCAAGCTCACCCCAGCCCCAAAAAGATGTTCGTAATCGCGGGGAGGGTGACAAGAGGGAGGGCGGCAGAGATCCTAGCAGACCTCTGCCAAGAATATGGACTCCCCTCACTAAAACACCTTCACAGGTGTTAAGTACTGAGAATGTCCAATTCAAGCCCCCCAAGCAACTACATTACAAGGGACCGCAAAACAGTGGCAAATATTGTGAATTTCACAGGTCCCCGGGCCACAACACCGACGCATGCCATCATTTAAAGGATGCGATCGAGAAAGATGTAAAAGCAGGCAGGCTGGCTCACTTGGTGAAAAACCCAAGAATAGAGGATGAGCAACCGGAAGGAGCCTCTGCCAGCAAGAAATACAAAAGAATTTGTGTGGTTGAGGGGGGACGACAAGGGCAGACGTCAAAAAAGAGAAGCGCGCAAATCCACGGAGATTGGCGCGAGCAGCAAGTCATCTTCCCAAGAATCAAGGGAGGCCCTTCAATCAGCAGTCCTCTCGTCATCACCACACACATTGCTCATTACGAAGTGTCAAAAGTCCTGGTGGACACTGGAAGCGAATCTGACATTATGTATGAGCAATGTTTCAGAAAGATAGACCCGGCAGACCAAGCGCGGCTCGAAATTGTGAACGCACCAATCTGTGGTGTTTCAAATGAAATCATCCATCCCCTAGGCCAGATTCAGTTTGAACTAACTATGGGGGATGATGAGCACAAGCGAGCCAAAGTTGTCAACTTCTTGGTCTTGCCCACCACGTCATGCCACAATATGATCCTGGGTAGGGGAACGATTGCTCAATTTAATGCTGTACCGTCGCCAGCGCAAGGCGCATTGGGGTTCCCTACACCAACAGGCGTAACATTTGTCTACCGCGATCATTTGTGCGCAGTGACAAGTACGCCGCGGGAAGGGAGAATGAAACTTCCAATGGCGGACAATGCGCTAGAGAAGTGGATTTTAAACCCAAAATTCCCAGAGCAAACGGTCACAATTGGCGCTACCATTTCAGACGAAACGAGATTGAGAATGAAAAGGTTGCTCACAAAATACACGTCGGTCTTCGCGTGGCAACACTCCGATATGACTGGGGTCCCGCGAGACTTGGCGCAACATTCTCTTAACACGTTCAAGTCGGTGGAGCCAATTGCTCAGAAAAAGAGAATCATGGGGGATGAAAAAGCGAAGGCCATGAACGAGCAAGTTGAGGACCTGTTGCGCGCAAACATCATCCGCCCGATCCGATACCAGACGTGGGTAGCCAATCCTGTGATGGTAAAGAAAAGCAACGGGTCATGGAGGATGTGTATTGACTTCAAGGACCTCAACAAAGCATGTCCGAAAAACTGTTACCCCCTCCCAAACATCGACGCAAAGGTGGACTCCGTGGCGCCATTCAAGCTCAAATGTTTCCTGGATGCCTACAAAGGCTATCACCAGATTCAAATGGCACCACAAGACGAAGACAAGACTGCCTTCAGAACCGACAAGGGTGTTTTTTGTTACACAAAAATGCCCTTTGGTTTAAAGAATGCGGGCGCCACCTATCAGAGGCTTATGGATTCGGTTTTCAGTGAACAAATCGGAAGAAATCTAGAAGTCTACGTTGATGATTTGGTGATCAAGAGCAGGGAGGAGAGACAAATGCTCAAAGACATCGAGGAAACTCTTCAGCGCCTAACGGAAGTTAACATGAAGCTCAACCCGAGCAAATGTACTTTCGGCGCGGAAGAGGGGAAATTTCTTGGTGTAATGGTCACTAAGGATGGTTTCAAGGTGAACCCTGAAAAGGTGGAAGCCATCCTTGACATGCCTTCACCATCCACCATAAAAGAGGTTCAGAAGCTGAATGGTAGATTGGTGTCAATCAACAGGTTCCTAGCAAACCACGCCAGCAAATCTACTCCATTCGTTAACACTTTGAGGAACTGCTTGAAGAAGAGCCAATTCAAGTGGACGCCTGAGGCTGAGCAAGCTTTCAGTGAGATAAAAGAATGTCTCATAAAGCTGCCCGCGCTCACAGCTCCACTTCCTGGCGAAACCCTTACATTGTACTTGTCAGCTGGAGACCGCGCCATCGGCGCAGTATTATTGGTGGATCGCAAGGGGATCCAAACGCCAATATACTATGTGAGTCGGGTGCTGACAGACCCTGAGACGCGCTATTCCATCATGGAAAAGTTAGTTTTGTCACTAACACACGCGTCGCGCAAGCTTCATAGATACTTCAATGGTCATCCTATTGAAGTTCTGACTGGTTACAACATCCAGCAAGTCTTGCGACGCCCCGCGCTCTCCGGAAGGCTGACAAAGTGGGCGCTGGAATTAGGTGAACACACGATCACCTATAAGCCCCGTCCAGCAATAAAGGGTCAAGTTTTAGCGGATTTCATCACGGAAATCCCAGAGGGAAAGATTGAAGAAGCTCAGCGCGAGGTAGACCCTCCGCGAGCAAATGATGAAGAAGATGTTTGGAGGCTATTCACTGATGGAGCCTCCAACAGCGAAGGGTCCGGCGCAGGCCTCAAACTAATGGACCCTGATAATCATGAATATACTTATGCTATTAGGTTGGACTTCAAGAGTACCAACAATGAGGCTGAGTATGAAGCCCTGTTGGCTGGTCTGCGCATTGCGCGCAAGTTTGGAGTTAAAAGGCTAGAGGCACATGTTGATTCTTACTTGGTGGCTGCACAGGTCAATGGCCTTTATGATGCCAAGGAGAACACCATGCCTCTATATCTAGAGCAGGCAAAAAAGCTTGTTGAGCAGTTTGACTTCTTCAAAATCATACACATCTCGCGCAGCGAAAACAAGTCCGCTGACGCGTTGAGTAAGATGGCATCAACTAATTTTGATCACTTTGGCAAAGATGTCAGGGTGGAAGTGATGAGCAACCCGTCAGTGCAAACGCAATCTGTCCTTGTAATTCATACAACCCCTTCATCCTGGATAACTCCAATAATGGAATTCCTGAAGGAGGGGAAGTTACCGGACGATCGCGCACAGGCGAGGAAGATAAGACACAAGGCGCAGAACTATGAACTACTTGAGGGTACATTATATCGACGCTCTTATCTTGGACCGCTCATGAAATGCCTGGATGCTGAAGAAGCAAGCTATGTGATTAGGGAGATTCACGAAGGAATCTGCGGAATACACGCCGGCCCGCGCATGGTGGTTGCCAAGGCAATGAGCTCAGGCTACTATTGGCCAGGCATGTACTTGGATGCGCTAAAAGAAATCCAAAAATGCAAGGCATGTCAGAGCTACGCGCCAAACACCATGCGGCCAAAGAACAACTTGATTCCAGTAACCTCCGCATGGCCTTTCCACAAATGGGCCATTGATATTGTGGGGCCCCTGCCGCAAGCGCAAGGGCGAGTGAAATTTTTGGTAGTGGCGGTAGACTATTTCACAAAATGGGTTGAGGCCAAGCCACTAGCAAAAATCACAGCTGAAGCGATGAAGCAATTTATCTGGAGCCACATCATTTGCCGTTTTGGCCTTCCTATGGAAATTGTGAGCGACAATGGCAAACAATTCACTGACAGGAGGATATCCAGCTGGCTCAAAGAATTGCACATCAACCAAATATTCACTTCGGTCTACCACCCTCAGGGGAATGGCCAAGTGGAGCGCGCGAATCAAAGTTTGTTAAATGGGCTGAAGAAAAGGTTGGAGGGAGAATCCCATTCTTGGGTCGAAGAGTTACCTAATGTCCTGTGGGCGCACAGGACATTAAGCAAAACAAGCAATGGCGAATCCCCGTTCAGCCTAACCTATGGGACAGAGGCTATGATCCCAGCAGAAATTGGATGCCCATCCCATAGGGTACTCATGATGAGCAAGACTGATAACGAGCGCGAAAGAAGATTGGACCTCAACTTGCTTGAAGGGCGCAGAGAAGCGGCTATCATCAATGAAGCCAAATACAAGAAAAAGCTGGAAAAATATTATAATCAGCGCGTTAAAGAATGCCACTTCAAGAAGAATGATTTTGTCCTTCGAAACAATGAAGCTAGCCGCGCAATACCCTCAGGAAAAATGTCCCCCAATTGGGAAGGACCTTATCAAATCTCAGAAGAATTGGGGAAAGGCGCGTATGCTTTAAGAGATTTGAATGGAAAAAAGATCCCGCGCGCGTGGAACGCAGCACAGCTTAGAAAATGCTTCATGTAAAAATACAAATATGTAATCAAGGCTTTTAAGCCATCATGAATGATGATTCGCGCCATCTTTCAATATTTGTTCTATTACCTTTGCATACATGTTTCACACTTCCTTTATTAATTTGGAGCAATATGACAACACTATATTGACTTCAAAACAAAATAAAACGAAGTAAAACATACATGCGCGAGCCTTAGCTCAAACGAGTTAACAAGTCTTAACTCTAAAACGTCAGGGCCTTAGCCCAAACCTACGAGCCTTAGCTCAAACACGTTAACGAGTCTTAACTCTAAAAACGTCAGGGCCTTAGCCCAAAACAAAGAGCCTTAGCTCAAAACACTCACAAACATCCATCTTACATCCCGCGCAGCCTGATCATAAAAATCCCTAAACACAACTAAGGCAAAGTACATGCCAAATCATTGTTGTTAAGGTCTCAGGTCGAGGTCGCGCGCGGAATCATAGTGGATATCTGAGTAACACATGCTGACATGTAATGGCTAAAACTCATACTTCCATATAAAAACCGCGCGACAACGACGCGCAAAAAAGAAATTGTGAAAAGTCATCGCGCATGTCAGCATAAACAAGATACTGCGAAACCACTTACAAAATAGGACTATGGTTAAGTGAATAATTTCCTTACAACCTTGTTCTTATTTTAACGTGCAAGCATATCTTATATCTATACAAGCAAACATGAAGAGATGAATGGAAATGCGCAAGATGTGAAAAAAGGGAAAACAAGTTTCATTCCATAGCATTCAAATTTACAAGTATGATGAGTTACAAATTACAAGTATAACAAAAAAAAATTAGAAAGATGAAGGGCTTCTCAAGTCTCCACGTCGACGTCAGCCACTTCATCACCCTCATCATCTCCCGCAGCATCTGGCGCGGCCCGCTCCTCATCTCCAAACTGACCATAGTCAAGTTCTTCCTCCTCAATGGAGTCTTCTATCATGACGGTGTCAGGAGCAGATTCTTTCGCCGCGCCAGAGCCGCTGGCAGGGGCAACATCCCCCGCGCCACCATCATCGCCACCAGCCCTCTCGCATTCATCTAGCAACTTCTTTAGCGCGCCGAGGTCGGGCTGGTCAGCAAGCGCGGCTATCTGCAAATCATTAGAAAAGTATTGAGTACAACACACTTGGAAAATTAATCAAGAAAAACTCATTAAGGTCAAGGTACCTGCATAAGGATGGGGATGGGAGTATTCATATACTTCTCCCCCACCGCGGCCATGTCCGCGCAGGCCGCGTCGCTCTTGTAAGGGTACTCGGATGGGTTCTTCTTCAACATGCCATATTCATACCCATCCGTAAACCCTTCAGCTCGACCCACCAAGCGCGCGGCAGCATTGCAGTCCATCACAAGGGCCTGAAACTCGGCAGAATATTTCATCGCCAAAGCGCAACGAGTCATGCCCTGTGACACCAGCCATTGGCGATCCTGCGCTGAGGCCAGCAACAGACGTCTCGAGGGCAGGAACCTGGGAGTTTAATAACTCAACAGTTTCCTTGGTCTTTTTAAGCTCCTCTTTATCAGACGCTGCTGCCGCCAAAATTTTTTCTTTCTCCGCCTGCGCAGCATCAAGTGCTTCCTGGCTAGACGCTGCCGTCGCCAAGGCCTCATCTCTATCGGCCTGCGCGGCCGCCAACTCCTTCTTCAGGCGCGCAACCTCACTCTCCAGTGATGATTTCTCAGTGATACTCTGGACGATAGCTTGGTCACGCGCCTCCGCCTGCTGTTCCAAGACACGCACTCTCCGCGCGTACTTGGCAACTTCGGCCTCCGCCACCTGCTGCTTCTCCCGCGCAGCTTGGAGCTCATGCCCGCGCTTAATAAAGGCGGTGTTGGCACTTGCTCGGTTTTCGCTGAGCTCTGCCTGGAGTTTCTCAGCTCGCGCGCGAGCATCAGAAAGGTTCCAGGCGGCCACCTTAGCCTCTCGCTGGGCTTCCACAAGAGCATCGCGTACTTTAATATAATCACGACGAAGCTCCTGGGAGGCAGCAAAGAAAGCCGACCCAGCGAAAATATGGTCATTCAGCAAGTCCGCGCGGGTGCGCTCCTCCTGATACCTCCTTTCAGTAGGAGGCACGGCATGAGCCCAGAAGTCCTCGCATACGCCCATGGATTGGAAGGAACTGTCTTCATTAATATTCCATCTCGGGCGGTAAACGTGGTCACCTTCCTGCAAAACACAAGAAATGTTTTAAGTCATAAAACATACTTATATGGAGGTACGCGCAGCGGAGCAACAAATTAAAACATACCTGCGGGGATGAAGCAGAAAAGTCAGCGCCAGCCCCACCAGAAGTCTGCGCTGCGAAGTCTTGTGGCATCGCAGGGCTGGCGCGGTCTCCCAAGGAGTCTTCAGCTTGAGCCCCCTCATCCTCCTCATCTTTTTCAATAGGCCTCTTCTCCTGCGACCTGGAGGGCTCCAAACCAGTCTCGCGGGGAGGGCTGCGTGTAGGAGGAGGCGAGGGAGGTCTCGACGCCGCCAGTTCGGCGCGCAATACGGCTTCCTGCTCCTTGGTAATCCCAATAAGGGGAGACTCAGCACTAGCAGGAGCAGGAGCAGAACCAGCGACGCCGGCAACGGCGCCAGGAGTGTCACCAGCAACTTGTACGCCAGCTACAACTCCTATGAACAAATCAACAAGGAAAAATGGTTTATGACTGGATCCAAAAGAAAAAATTCAGAAGACAAATGTGCAAAACATACCTTGGCGCAATTCTGTTCGTGCGGCGAACATCGCCATAAAGTTCATTCTGCCCTTTTCAGAGGGTAGAACAGGGGACTTCGAAGCAGCCCCTGGCGCAGCCTCAGCACCTTGTGGCGCCTGCGGCTGATCTGCGACCGTCGCCGGTCCTGCAAACATTCAAAGGAGCAAAGGTTTAATAATAATTCAATCAGATGAAGATAAGCAAAGTATACCTGTCGCAGGCGCGGCACTGCTTCTCTCTTCAGCCGCGCGAACGGAGGAGGTGACGCCACCATACCTCAAGTGGACAGGAGGTCTGCCCACTCTCACAGGCAGGGAAGCTAAAGAAACCTTGGTGGTAAACACCTGGGTTTCCTTAGGTCCCTTCGTTTGAGCATGGGGATGAGCGACAGGGGTGTCATCTTTCTTCTGTTTCTTACTGCCCCCTGCGCCAGATTTCCCCTTAGCTTTGCGCTTTAGTAGGGGCGCCTCCTCTTCCTCCTCCTCCTCTTCCGCGAGCTCCAGCTCGTAGTTTTCGAGCGCATCTGCAAATACAAGCAACAGAACTGTTAATAAACTTTGGTATTCTAAAGGAATAAGCATAAGTGCGAAGTCTTACCAGGCGCGTCGCTATCAAAGTCAAATTCCAGATCCACAGGGATGAACATGTCATCGAAGCGATCTGGGAAGCCCACCTCCCCAGCGCCCAGCGGGATGGAGCCACCCTCCACTTGATCGTCGTAGGCGGCGTGGAAAAACTCCTTGGTTACTGCGCAAAAACAAGACAAATAATATCAGCAAGGGCAAATTCTATTAGCGCGGAAATAAAGCAATGCGATAACTTACGCAAGCCGTCCACTTGGATGACAGGCTCCAACGCGCTGTCGGCCCACAGCCTACTCATGCCGACCCCCACCAGCGCCTCCTCGCGAATTTTCTTGGCGGGGGATGGTTCGGCGGTCAGTTTCTTAACCCAGGCGCCGGTTGGGTTCTTAATAACATCCGCATCCGCGGGCGCAGAATCGATCGCGCGCATCGTCATGCGGATGGGGATTACACCAGCCCTGATGTAGAAGAACCTCTCAGACCAGTCATGAAGGCTCTTGAATGACACGGTGCTGCACTTAACCTTCTGACTGCGAGGAATAAAGGAGATCCAAGAATCTTGGATCTTGGGCTTGTAAAAAAATTGAAAGCGCCGAGGGGTGGGCTCCTAACGCTGTGATTTGCACATGAACTCGAAATGAGTCATGCGCACGAGTCCAAACGGATGGACTTGGGATATATGAATCCCGAAAAACCGTAACACCGCGCCTACAAACCTTGTCATCGGAAGACGAAGGTTGCAGTGGGTGAAAAAATGGGTGTACAGTGAAATATAGCCGGGAGGCGGGTCCGCCGCCGTTTGCCCGGCCACAGGCAACATGCAGCCAAACACAGGGAGAAAACCCTGTGACGAGATGAGGCTGTCGAGATCGGCCTGCCTCAATTTGCAGGGGATTTCATTCCACCTTTTTGTGGCCTTGGTCCTCCCTACTTCCTCCGATGTGGTCTCAACAACCCTCTTCCCCTTGCCCTTTTGCTTCAATGTCGACATCACCACAGATTTCACACGGCGTCTTCGAGAGGCAACAGAGGTGATTGAGGGGTTAGAGGAGTCTGAGCTATCAGACATACAATAACAACAGCAACAGATAACAGGGTATTTGGAAGCAATAGCCAGAAAATCGGAGAGACAGAAGCTTTTGAATACACAACAATGAAGATGAAGATAAAAATTTTTTCCTAAGGGCCTGCTTTTATAGGCCCAGGAGAGAGAAAATTGGCAACTGAACAGATTTCACGCGCCCCCACTCGCAGGTGTAAGCCAACACGGGCGCGGCACGTGTCCCTAACACTGTTGAGGGGACATAAAAACGTCACGGAACTGCCACGGAGCAGAGACGCGCCCCCACTCGCAGGTGCAAACCAATGAGAGCGCGACACGTGTTTCAGACAGCTGTGCGAGGGGACATGAAAGGCAACTGTAGCACCTCGAGCACACGAAACGTCTGACACGTTTCCGGCGCACGTCACCACCAACCAACCACGTGTTTGGACCCTTCGTTTCAACCAAATGGATAGAACTTCGCGCAACGATGGAAACAACCAAGAAAACGACAAAACCCCATTAAAAGGCCAAATCAGTAAGTCTAATATCTATCTTACCGCGCTCGCGCGAGATAAGACACACATTAGACTGGGGGGGCTTGAATAGGTATATACCCGCCTCAACACCGAGCGGGGCGGGTCAACCCACAAGATATATACAAGACATTAGAAGTCAAAGATATTATCAAGGTACAAAGCCAAAACTTATGCTCAAGCATCACATGCTTGCACATATCACATATGCTCACGCATCACATGTGCTCATGCATCACATATGCTCGCGCGTATCACATGCTCACGCATCATATATGCTTATGCATATCACATCGTGCGTGGCGCATCCGCGCGCGGCGCATATCACATGCTCGCGCATCATACATGCCCACCCATATCACAGTTGCGCATGGCGCAGCTGCGCGTGGGGCATCCGCGCGTGACGCGTATTACATGCTTGTGCGTATCACATCTGCGCATGAAATATCTGCGCGTGAGAATAAAGAGAATACCTCGCGCATCCTCAGGATGGGCGCATATCACACGTGCACATAATCAACCTCGTCCTTATCCAAATCAGGATTAGGGCAACCTTGATTGTGCACGTCAGACAACCTTCCAGAAGGCATCTTTTTAAGGAATAAGGATATGCTGATGTTGACAGCTGCTAAATGAAAGGTGGACAGCTCAGCATGACTCATGGGTTACCACGTGATTATAACCAATGAAAAAGCACCAGGTGTCTCCGAGGACACGTGGCGCAAATCGATTGGAGGAGGCCAACAAAACACTAATCTGGTCTCAGCTCAATCAGTGGAAACCCTAGCACTATAAATACATCATAACGTACACACTTACAGACACATTGATTCACATTGAAGCATATTCAATCACATAATCATACAGAGTAACATACAGTATTCAGCTATTAAGCAATACTCTCAAATTCCCTTACTCTCACATTATCATCTTCTCCTACATATACTTATTCTCACGCCGGAGGGTTACCCCAAAGAGGACCCCTCTGTCCCTTTCTGAGGGGTAAGTAACGGCGCTGTTCATTTTGTAGGTGGAAGAACACAGATCCAGAAGAACCATCGGTGAAATAGTACAATCAAAACCCGAGGAAAGTAGATCTGCTACCAGTGAGTAGATCCACGTTTCTTCATAGTGTATGTATGGTGCTTTATAATTTGTCATGGTAATCTTTCTTTTAAAAAATATTATGTGATAAAATATGTTTATATGTCACACATGTTAAAAATATTCAACCTATAAACTATGCTAAAAATACTTTTTTATATTTGCTAACAATTAAAACATCGCCTCCAATTGAATTTATTGGTTTCAAGATGTTCGTCTTAACACCAACTCGGTTTAGGTTTAAACTTTAAACTGGGGAGATATGTAATTTGATGCTTACAAAAAGGGAATACATATAAATATTTCTTTAATTATTTCATTAAGGGTAAAATGCTCATTTAATTGGTTATTTTTAATGAAATGGGGAGATATGTAATATATGTGGTTTAGGAAGGGGAAATATGTAATTAGATTTTATAGGTTGGGTAAATATGTAATAAGAAAGTTTAGGGAGGGAATATATGTAAATGCCCTATTTATATATATATATATATATATATATATATATATATATATATATATATAAAATCTATCTATAATATATATAAACGAAAACCTTAAAATCCTACGTGTTGCGATGTGGTTGCTCCCCCTTTTTATGGAAGCCACCAGATTGCTTAATTTTTAAATGGAGGCCTCTCATTAGTTTAACCCAAATTCATGGGTATGGGTCTTACCAAAACCAGATAGCTCTTAAACGGGTTATAACATCTCATTAAATTAAAAATTAATCTTACCAATTATTTGATATGAAAATCCTATAAAATAGGGATATACTAAAATTTAATATCCAATTTAAAAAGAAAAAGATATTATTTATAATTAATAAACAATTTTATAGTAAAAACATAAGCTGGTCATGGGTCACCAAATCCAGATAGCTTTTAAACGGGTTATAACGTATCATTTATTTATGAAACATTTTCATCATCAAACCCTAAGTATATTATTAACTTTCTTACCATAAAGAAAATTAAAATCCAAAAAGTAAATATTAAAAAACGAAAAATGTAAAACAACCATTCTCTCAGGTCATCATATTGCTTTATTTGTGAATGAATGCTTCTCACGCATTTAACCCGAATTCACGGGTAAAGGTCTCAACAAACCCATATAGCTTTTAAACGGGTTATAACATCTCATTATATTAAAAATTAATCTAATCAAATATTTGATATGAAAATCCTATAAAATAGGAATATACTAAAAATTAATATCCTATTTTATTTAAAAAATATATATTATTTATAATTAAGAAAAATTTTTATAATAAAAAAAATAAACGGGTAATGGGTATCAACAAACTCAGATAACTTTTAAAACAGATTATAACATATCATTTATTTGTGAAACCATTTTATCATCAAACCTCAAGTGTATTAATTATTAACTTTCTTATAATAAATAAAATTAAAATACAAATATACATATATAAATATTAAAAATGAATAATGTAAAACAACCTCCGTAATACGGTGGGATAAAATCTAGTAATATATATAAACGAAACCCCTAAAATCCTACGTGTCGCGATGTGTTCGCTCCCCCCTTTTATGGAAGCCACCAGATTGCTTGATTTTTAAATAAAGGTCTCTCATTGATTTAACCCAAATTCATGGGTATGGGTCTTACCAAAACCAGATAGCTCTTAAACGGGTTATAACATCTCATTAAATTAAAAATTAATCTTACAAATTATTTGATATGAAAATCCTATAAAATAAGGATATACTAAAATTTAATATCCAATTTAAAAAGAAAAATATATTATTTATAATTAATAAACAATTTTATAGTAAAAAACATAAGTGGGTCATGGGTCACCAAATTCAGATAGCTTTTAAACGGAATATAATATATCATTTATGGGGAAAGTGAATACGGTGCTGTCATGCGTGTAAGCTTAGACGCGAAACTCATCAAAACTACGTAGTTTTGGTTAAAAAGAGTCCAAATTTATATTTTTATCCTAATCCCCATCATCTATTTCTCAACTCTCCCTTCCACCCACCGTCTCCCAAAGCTTAGATCTGCAATTAACGTAATCCTTAAGTCAATACTATATTTTAACCGATGACATCTATGTCTTTGAAGTCTTTCTTTAACTTTGCTTTAACACCGGAACCTCTGTTTTAGACCGAATACCCTTTGTATCAATATCATCCGTTAGATTGTTTCAAAATCTATTGACTGTGTGTTTAGTGTTGTATCCATAAAATTAGAATATTAATATTCAATTGTTGTACAACTCATTATTAAATATTAATAAAACACGAAGTGGGGAATTCGTGATCAACTGTGGGAATGAACAATCTGATTTTTGAGTGAATTGCTTAAACAAAAAAGTTCGTAATTGCAAATTCAGTAGGGAAGTATATGATGAAATCTTTAGAGAATGATACAAATCAATTTTAAAATTGACTGACTGCTAACCATCAATTAATTACGATACTAAAACAAAAAACTTGAAAAACTCTCAGATCAAAGCCTTGGGAGACGGTGGGAGGGTGGGAGATCTTACTGTTGAGAAATAGATGATAGATGGTAGGAATTAGGGTAAAAAAATTAAATTTTGACTATTTTTAATCAAAACTACGCAGTTTTGATAAGTTTTACGTCTAAACTTACACGCATGACAGCACCGTATTCACTTTCCCCATCATTTATTTATGAAACCATTTCATCATCAAACCCTAAGTTATTATTAACTTTCTTACAATAAAGAAAATTAAAATCCAAAAAATAAATATTAAAAAACATCATCATCGTACTCAGTATATCCCACCAATAGCAAAGCTATAGTAGGGTCTGAGGAGGGTAAGATGTAGACAGCCTTACCTCTACCCCATAAGGATAGAGAGGCTGCTTCCGGTGAGACCCCCGGTTCGATAGTAGTTTTGCATCAAGCCTTGGACATAAGGCACATAGCACTCAATCATCGGGACACCGGCTGATCGGTGCATGTACCCTTGTCTTTCGGCTATCAACGCCACTACATGATGCCTGATTAACCGTCCGTCACTTTTAACGTTATTTTCACGAGATTAGTAAAATAACGTCAAAATTAGTGCAATTTCACTTTTGCCCACCCAAGGGTTCACACATATACACATCATATGTGCGCACCGCAAGCAGGGCTAAAATATTAAAAAACGAAAATGTAAAACAACCCCCGTAATACGGGGGATAAAACCTAGTATATAATATATATAAACAAAAGCCTTTAAAAGCTCTCTGGTTGCTCCCTAAATTCTCTCAAGCCACCAGATTACTTTATTTGTAAATAGAGGTTTCTCATGCATTTGACCCGAATTCAAGGGTATGGGTCTCACCAAACCCAGATAGCTCTTAAATGGGTTATAATATCTCATTAAATTAAAAATTAATCTTACCAAATATTAGATATAAAAATCCTATAAAATAGGGATATACTAAAAATTAATATCTGATTTTTTAAAAAAAAGGATATTAGTATTTATAATTAAGAAACAATTTTATAGTAAAAAAATAAACGGGTCATGGGTCACCAAATCCAGATAACTTTTAAACGAGTTATAACATATCATTTATTTGTTATACTCTTTCATCATCAAACCCTAATAGGGTGTTTGGGATTCCTTATTTTTTCCATCTTGTAACTTAACTTTTATAAGTTAAAAAGGTGTTGGTTAATGTGATTTTTTTAAGTTTTTAAAGAATGCAAAAGGAGGTTTTCATAAGTTTGGAGGGAGCAACTTATCAAAAACAACTTATATAAGTCAAAAGGAGGTGCAAATAAGGAATCCCAAACATAGCCTAAGTATATTATTAACTTTCTTAAAATAAAAAAAATTAAAATCCAAAAATTAAATATTTAAAACGAAAAAAGTAAAACAACCCCCGAATTCGGAGGGATAAAATATATACATTAGACATGCTTATAAAAACACGTATCAACTTCTAAAATCTTATTAATACTCATAATCGCCATCAATGAGAATTAATGTGAAATTGCAAAAAATATAAATTGTGCTATAAAGAATGAAACGTAAAATGATTTGGTCGTAGATTCCAATTGGAGGGTTGACCACATTAAAATTTGTACTGATTTCCATATCACTACAAAATTTATTTAAATCAACATTTTTCTTCAAACAATAAAAGAGTTATTAAAATATTTAACCGATTTGTCATTCTCTATTAAATAACTTTTATCACTGTTAAACTTCCTATAAATTTGCACACACTATTTTGATTACCGACCGTTACTAAAACAAATAAAAGAGGTTTAAACATTGGAGAACTCAATTTTAATTGAATTATATTATTATAGTCTCCTTTAAAAACTAATAATAAAGATTCATTACTTGTGTTAAATAACGAGTATTTGAAAATTTAAAATGGGTTAGATATTCGGGTTTGAAAATTAATAAATGTTACAGATTGCTTCCTGTAAACCTTAAATTTGCTCTCCTACTCAGAATTCACTGCATCAATCTCGTTCTTTTTCTTCTTCAGTTCTTCAATCAACTTTAAATTCTCCAAAACAAGTCATTCTTTCTCCTTTTCAGCATTCATTTTAAACTCTACATCATCCAAAGATCGTTTCTCACAATCCCTAATTTTTCCTTCATATTCTGCACTGACCTTCATCGCCGCATCAATATCGTTTCATTTCGTACTCAATTCTTCAGTTAACTTGATATTCTCCAAAACCAGTAATTTTTTCTCCATATGCAGCCTTCAATTTAAACATCTCATATTCGGCATTCACCTTGTCGTTTTGTTTAGTCTTCAACGCATCATTTAGCGTTAAAATGAGAAGTTGTTTCTCCTCTTCAGTCTTCCTTTTAACCTCTAAATCATCCAAATATCGCTTCTCATAATCCCTAATCTTTCTCCCTTTTCGGCATTCACCTTCTTGACTGCATCTATCACGGTTTGTTCGTCTTCAACTCATTATTTAGCTTCAGATTCTCGAAACTCAAAACCTTAGCATCATATTGCAAAGATTTGCTCTTGAAAGCCCTTAAATTGCCCTTATACTCAACATTCAGCCTCTTCATCGCATCAATCACGCTTTGGATTAATAACTAAAGCAAATATATAAACACATATAAGAAAGTAAGAATAAATAAGCAAAGAAAATCATAATAATTAGATCATTGCAAAAACAAACAGAAAAAAAGAAAATCTGTACACGGTGATGAATGAAAATACATGAAAATTGAGTTTTTCTTTAAAGACTTTATTGGCCATGGATTGATTTCTGCCAGCAAGTTTCTTCATACAACTTGCATCATGCTGGTTCAAATTAAACAAAGATGAAAGAGGTTGTAAATGAATAAAAAATTGAAGAAACTTTTGTACAAGGAGAATGAAAATGAGGCAAATAAACTTTCGTAAGGGTATAATTAGTCCTAGAGATCAGCTAGAGATAGAGAATTTGTGGTAAAGTCTGAGGATGAAGTTAATGGTATTTATAGAAGTTGATATCATTGACGTTACCAACGGCTAATTTTTCAAAATTTAAAAACATTACATGGTTGTTTCAAAGAAATATTAATAAAAATATAACAAGTAAAGTTAGAGGATGAAGTTAATGACATTTAAATAAGTTGATTTCATTAGGATAGCCTAACGGCTAAATTTTCAAAATTCAAAAAAGTATACGTTGTTGAACAAAAACAAAAGTCTAACAAATATAAGATGGGTAAAGTTAGTCGACTAAGTTAATGAAATTTAAATAAGTTGATACTATTAAGGTAGTCTAACAACTAAATTTTTAAAATTCAAAAGAGTATACGTTGCTCTTTAAAAGAGCATAGAACTTCAGTTTTAGTCCATGTGGTTTTTTAAAAATATTATTTTTGATCCAACAATTTATTTTAAGCTTGTATGGTATAATACTTTCATTCGACTATAAATTTTAGTCCAACTGGTGAACGCCATCCTCTAACCTTTAGTTAATACAAGTTTGAGGTTTTAATTAATTTATTTATTTTTGTATTTTTCACATACTTTTAATCATATAATGTCATATTAGCGAAAACAATATGGCCAACTGGACTATGTATGAAGACTTGTTTGGCGTAATACCGTAGGGTTTTAAACGAACCGAGCGTCCAATCAATGTCCGATGAATTGTTCAGCGGGATGTTCAACTATGTTCATCCGTTTAATAAATAGCGAACATAAAAAATTCATTCTGTAAGCTTAACGAACGAACACGAGCATAGGTCGTGTTCATTCAATCAATAGTGTTCGTGAACCATATGGTATTGTGTTCTTTTAGATTCGTCTGGTTACGTTTGTTTAGATGTATCCGGGCAAATTCATAATTACTTTATGTCCGCCCTGTAGGTTCATGTATTAATATTCTACTGTTAATATTTTTATTTGTTTGTTTTTCTACCCTCATATAGTTTCGAATTAATATGTAATAGTTTATTATTACTATTGGTATTTTTATGTGAACTTATGTTAATATTTTGAATTAACATGTAACAGTTTGTCTATTAGTGTCATTTATGTAAGTTTGCCCATGAGGGACCGCTAGGGTCATTTATGTCAGGCTATCTAAAGTATGTGAAAAATACAAAAAAAGCCCTTAAAGTTGTAATAACTAACAGTTAGTGGTTGGTCTTTACAGGTTGGACTAAAATGGACATTCCAATGAAAGTATTGTACAATAAATCCTAAAAACAAACTATTTGATCGAAATTGATAACTTTAAGAAGCTACATGGACCAAAACCAAAGTTCTTTCTTAAAAGAAAGACTATTTAAAACATTATAGTTAAAGTCAGGAGTTGAAGTTAAACGACATTTAAATAAGTTGATACCATTACGTTAACCTAACGAAAAAGTTTTTTAAACTTCAAAAAATATGCATTAATATTTCAAATATAGACTAATAAAGGCGGTAGACACAATTACCAATTTTAGTCATTGTGAGACTAGCCCACACGGTAGAGTTAATCGTATCGGATAGCCCGACTTAAATGACTTCATTCTTGTTAAGTTAATCGTGTTGAACAAAGCAAATGGGAGATGGGGCAATTGACCTCTAACTTGAACCCCTTAACCAATTGTTTTCTCAATCAACCTGTACATGTAATTACAAAACTATATTTATTATACTATTGAGCATAAAATAAACATATTATTTACACACACCCATATAAAATTGTTGAAGATGCAATACCAACTCCCACCAAAAACAGAGGAGAACCTCTACAAACTAAAAGTAGCAGGTCAGCTTCACATTTCATGTAAAAATAAAATACTTACTGAAAACTTACACTTGTGAACATTGTTATTTGTGGGGTTGCATCAATTGATGATATATGTTGATTGAAGATGAAATTCTAACTGTCGAAACACGAAATGAATCTGACCTGATCCATGACGATGTTTCCACGGATTTTCGAGATGAACGAACCACGTCTTGATCTTCTTCTCCAGTTGCTTGAGACCTGCAATGGTTTTTCGGGGGTGTGGAGGTGACTGCTAAGAAATCCTAAGATCTCTTGTTTACAGACACAAAAAAGTGGTGGTGGCTCTTATTGAGCATGACCCCTTGATAAGGAGGTGGAGACCTCCTTATATAGAGAGTCTCATGGCCACCATCATGGTACCCTAATGGGCCTAGCCCAGTTAGGGTTACCTTCACAAAACCCCCTCAGCCCAATAACATTGTATTAGTCCATATAATAAAATAAGCCAAACATAATAAATTTAGGATCGTAAAACCGGGTTTAGTACCATACCCCTACAAGCCCCCCCAAGTCCAGCGTTGCTCCTGGGCGCGCAAGCGTCTAGGTGGAGCGCTGGACTTTATGAGGTGTGTTAGGCTATGAGGCGGTTTTTTCCCTTTTCTTTGGCCTTGTCTTTATTGTCTTTGAGTTTTGGGAGGCTTTCTTCATGATGGTGACATGTTGCGGTCCTTATGATGATAATGGTGCCCTGGCTTAAATAAGATATGGCACGCATCATAGTGGCGCGAGGCCTGATAAAAGATGGGGCGCGCATCTTGATAATAATGTAACATAACTTGCGCGCAAGGCAGCTTATGAGTTATGAGAATAATAAAGCCTGCGCGCGAGGCGACTTACGGATCTGTGAGTAATAAAAACTGCGCGCGAGGCAGCTTATGAGCTATAAGAATAATGAAGCTTGCGCGTGAGGCGACTTACGAGCTATAAGAATAATGAAGCTTGCGCTTGAGGCGACTTACGAGCTATAAGAATAATAACAGCTTGCGCGCGAGGCGTCTTATGAGCTGTATGAATAATAAAAACTTGCGCGCGAGGCGTCTTACGAGCTATAAGAATAATAACAGCTTGCGCGCGAGGCGTCTTATGAGCTGTATGAATAATAAAGCCTGCGCGTGAGGCGACTTACGGGCTGTAAGAATAATGAAGCTTGCGCGTGAGGCGGCTTACGAGCTATAATAATAGAGCTTGCGCGAGTTGCGGCTTATGAGCTATAATAATAATGAAGCTTGCGCGTGAGGCGACTTACGAGCTATAAGAATAATAAAGCTTGCGCGTGAGGCGACTTACGAGCTATAAGAATAATAACAGCTTGCGCGCGAGGCGTCTTATGAGCTGTATGAATAATAAAAGCTTGCGCGCGAGGCGTCTTACAAGCTATAAGAATAATAACAGCTTGCGCGCGAGGCGTCTTATGAGCTGTGTGAATAATAAAGCCTGCGCGTGAGGCGACTTACGGGCAGTAAGAATAATGAAGCTTGCGCGTGAGGCGGCTTACGAGCTGTATGAATAATAAAAGCTTGCGCGCGAGGCGTCTTACGAGCTGTATGAATAATAAAAGCTTGCGCGCGAGGCGTCTTACGAGCCATAAGAATAATAACAGCTTGCGCGCGAGGCGTCTTAAGAGCTGTATGAATAATAAAAGCTTGCGCGCGAGGCGTCTTACGAGCTGTAAGAATAATAACAGCTTGCGCGCGAGGCGTCTTATGAGCTGTAATAATAGTGGAGCTTGCGCGTGAGGCGGCTTACGAGCTACTTTATGTCCCGCGCCACGCGCAGATGTTGCATGCGCGTGCGCGTAGACTTTGGTTTTGTGTTATGCGCCACGCGCAGATGTTGCATGCGCGTGCGCGTAGGCTTTATGTCCCGCGCCGCGCGCAGATGTTGCATGCGCGTGCGCGTAGCCTGTGATATGTGTGAGCATGTGATGCGTAAGCATGTGTAATATGCGTGAGCATATGTGATGCGTGAGCATATGTGGTGCATGAGCATGTGGTATGAGGATTCCCAACCCTTAAGTTTGGCGCGTGTCCATATGGGATATTATGAGGATTCCCAACCTTGAAGTTTGGCGCGTAGCCATATGGGATATTATGAGGATTCCCAACCTTGAAGTTTTGGCGCGTAGCCATATGGGATGTTATGAGGATTCCCAACCCCTAAGTTTGGCGCGTAGCCATATGGGATATTATGAGGATTTCCAACCCCCTAAGTTTGGCGTGTAGCCATATGGGATATTATGAGGATTCCCAACCTTGGCGCGTAGCCATATGGGATATTATGAGGATTCCCAACCTTGAAGTTGGGCGCGTAGCCATATGGGATATTATGAGGATTCCCAACCCCTAAGTTTGGCGCGTAGCCATATGGGATATTATGAGGATTCCGAACCTTTAAGTTTGGCGCGTAGCCATATGGGATATTATGAGGATTCCCAACCTTGAAGTTTGGCGCGTAGCCATATGGGATATTATGAGGATTCCCAACCCCTAAGTTTGGCGCGTAGCCATATGGGATATTATGAGGATTTACAACCCTTAAGTTTGGCGTGTAGCCATATGGGATATTATGAGGATTCCCAACCTTGGCGCGTAGCCATATGGGATATTATGAGGATTCCCAACCTTGAAGTTTGGCGCGTAGCCATATGGGATATTATGAGGATTCCCAACCTTGAAGTTTGGCGCGTAGCCATATGGGATATTATGAGGATTCCCAACCTTTAAGTTTGGCGCGTAGCCATATGGGATATTATGAGGATTCCCAACCTTTAAGTTTGGCGCGTAGCCATATGGGATATTATGAGGATTTCCAACCTTGAAGTTTGGCGCGTAGCCATATGGGATATTATGAGGATTCCCAACCTTGAAGTTTGGCGCGTAGCCATATGTTTTTTTATGAGGATTCCCAACCTTTAAGTTTGGCGCGTAGCCATATGGGATATTATGAGGATTCCCAACCTTGAAGTTTGGCGCGTAGCCATATGGGATATTATGAGGATTCCCAACCTTGAAGTTTTGCGCGAGGCCTGATGCGCGCATGCACGGCGATGGAGTGGTGACTCGTGAGTGCGCGTGCATGGCGCAGGTCTCTTGCGCAAAACCCAGATGGTGGTTTCCGCGACGGCACATGCACGGTTGCGGAGTGAGAATCCGCGGGCGCGCGTACATGGCGGCGGAAGTCTGGTAATTTCTGGATCTGCAATTTTAGAGTCAGATCTGCAACTTTAGACCTAAAATCCAGGTCTGTAATCTAGACCTAGATCTGTAAATCAGACCTAGACAGATCTGAAGCTCGGAGCAGATTTAAAACCATCACAGATCCGGAGACCTGATCATTCGAATCAGGCCGTTTCTTTTTGCACAGATCTGAAAGCCTCTTTTTAGATCTATGGATCCTTTTGAGCTTTAATAGAACAAGCCTTGAAGCCTTTTTCTGTAAACTTCCAGATCTGGGTTTTTCCTGGGAGAGATCTGACAGCCGAGATGAAGATCGAAGGGTAGTTCGTTGCCGTCCCACGGATGGCGCCAATGTCGAAACACGAAATGAATCTGACCTGATCCATGACGATGTTTCCACGGATTTTCGAGATGAACGAACCACGTCTTGATCTTCTTCTCCAGTTGCTTGAGACCTGCAATGGTTTTTCGGGGGTGTGGAGGTGACTGCTAAGAAATCCTAAGATTTCTTGTTTACAGACACAAAAAAGTGGTGGTGGCTCTTATTGAGCATGACCCCTTGATAAGGAGGTGGAGACCTCCTTATATAGAGAGTCTCATGGCCACCATCATGGTACCCTAATGGGCCTAGCCCAGTTAGGGTTACCTCCACAAAACCCCCTCAGCCCAATAACATTGTATTAGTCCATATAATAAAATAAGCCAAACATAATAAATTTAGGATCGTAAAACCGGGTTTAGTACCATACCCTTACACTAACAAAATAATCATTGTTTCTAAAGAGGAAACACGATTACATTAAAGATTTGGATGTAAAGAAAGCATATAACATAAAACTTGATAATACCTCATTCATATACACTTACACACACATTGACTTATAATGACAGTTGCCAAACTGATAATTAACTCCAGTTGCAATTTTTTTATTAGAATTAAGATAAAGTATGAATTTTTAAAGAAAAACTTTTGAAATCCTAAATAAGATAACTGGATCAATTTCAAGTTCATACATACAAATCTACATATACTGTTTGATTGAATTGAAACAACCCCTACCCTTTTAATTATATCATTTTGACACGGGTCATATTAGATTACTAAAACCTAAAGGCTAAGGTACAGATTGTCAAATGGAGAAGAGCAATACAACAAATACTGATTATGATAAATTATAATGTATGAACAAAGAAAATAATATTAAAGAATAAAATAAGTAGAGCAAAATAAATCAACCATACAAAAAAATGTGAAATTGTAGAAAGTGGTGTGAAAATCTTGTGTCAAACTGAAAGTATATATAGTTAGGTAATAGGATTAATATTTTTGGTTAATTAAATAAAAATGGAATCTTAACCTAAACTACAGTCAGGGTAATCCGTTTAATATAATTTTGAAATTTACGACATATTGAAATATGGAACAAAAATAGCAAAGTTGAATTATCAAACTGTTTAAAATGTTAAAATTTATTTGATACTGATTTGATTTAAGATATAATCTATATAATTAATTGTCAAACGGTTTTAAATGTGAAAATTGATTTCATATTGTTTTGATTTAAAATATATATCTACCTATTTAAAACTAAAATGATTGAATGAAATTAGAGCAATTAAAGAATATAAGATATATACCATTTAAAACCGTTTGAATAACGAAATAAAGAAGATACCATATATACCATTTAAAATCATTTAACAAATAATAATTATTTACTTTTGAATTATTTAATTGCCAAGAAAATTTAAGAAAACTTAGTATTTATGGAAACTATAGTGATAGACCAATAGAAATATGTCATTTGCTAAAAAAGTTTATTAGTTTAATAGTATAGGTAAATAAGTAGAGGGGATTTTGTTTTGCTTTAATAAATACATTAGTTTAAAAAAAATAAAAAGAACTTTCAAAAATTACTTTTTATTACACTTCAAACTTGTGACCATTAGGTTTTAAAGAGAGGGGTTCACTAAAAGGAAAAGTTTGATGCAGTGGATTCCACCTAAATATTTTAATAGGGTCCTTGAAAAAAAAATTAACTTATTTTCTCTACCATAATTTCTTAAAATATTTGGGTCCTTGTGACTCGACTAAGGTGGGTTCACCCTTGCCCCAAGGGCGCTATGGGCCCTTTTTGGTGGGCATATTGAGTCTGGGCGTTTTGTACAAAGCGTCATGAGGATTGACTTTATTTGATCAAAATTTCATCTAATGGAGAAGGAGGGGGCGCCATCTCCCTCACCATTGCACATGGTCTTATATTTATCGATATGAAGATGATTGTTTAGAGTGAAAGTGATGTTCGGTTCTGCTATGAACTTTTTTTTATGTTTGGGGTGAAGCTAATTTTGATTTACGACAATATCAACATTTTTGTTCTTTTCTTTGTTTTTTCTAGTTGCTTGCTATTTTTTTTAAATAAACTTCTCGCCTTTAAAAAATGAATATAGAGCATAACTTGGTTTTGCCTTACAAAGTAGACATATCAAAACAAATTCCTTCCAAAAATTGATTAACCACAAATCACATTGGGAATTTTGTTCGATATTCACGTATCTAATACGTCTTTTAATTTTGTTTTTCACAACTTCGTTAGGAAACTTTATCCTACAGTTTCACTCACCTAGATAGCACTTCATCACTAACATAAGATGATTTAATCAAATATAGTTCAACTGATAAAATAAATTTAACGATTACTTTAAACGATAAGAGCGAATACAAAACTATAGTGTTGTTATAAAGCGGGTAAAAGTTATGTATTCATGTTTGAGTTGAGTTATTTGGCTTCATTAAGCAAAAAATTATGTGTTATTAGTAATATGCAATTCTATACTTGAGAGCAGGGCAGATTTACATAGTTGGATAGGGGCTCACTGAGTATTGAAATTTTAAAAGAATTATAAATAAATAAAAGGAAAAATTCTTAAAATAGTCCATTTTATAGAGAGAAGTCTTAAAATAGCCCATTTTTGTTGATTATTTTCAAAAATTTGTACTTGGGAGACACATTGGTAGAAGATATAAATTATGATGGAGCAAGCCAAAATCTTAAAAATATATAGGGAGCAGACCAAATATGGGAAAATATTGATGGAAAAGTTCAAAATTTTTCAAAATATGGAGGGAACGGGCCATATTATGTCTTAACTTTTCTTCTCAAAATACAGTCTTTCAAAACTATTTTTTTATATTTCCTACCTGGGTCGTACAAATTTTCAAATTCTAGGAAAATGGGCTTTTCAAAATTCGTCTTGGGAGGCGCATTTCAGAAACATTTGTTCTTAGGAGACGAGATTATTGTAAATTTTCTTATAACTTGAATTTATTCTAATTCCGTCCACTCCGGAAATATGTATTTAAGTTATGTCTACACCGACATGATTTAACTGTTATCCGTCTACACCAGCAAGATTTTAATGAATAATTTTCTTTCCTTATTATATTTTGATACATCTATGTTCTTCATCTTCTTATTCAAACTCTCGAAGAGGCCCGGACCTATCATTTTCGAGCAAGGTTCGGAATTGAACAATAGGGATGAGCAAAAATCGATATGGTACCGATTGGTACCTGTACCGAACCGGTACCCGGTACCGATTTGGTACCGTCGGTACCAAATACGGTAACAAGGTTTTGAGTTTTCAGGACCGGTACGATACCGGTACCGGTATGGTACGGTACGGTACCGGTATTTCCCGAATTTTACCTTAAATACCGGTACCCGTACCGTACCGTTACCGGTACCAAACCGAACATTTCGGTGCCGGTACCGGTACCAAAAATTTTCGATTTTTGGGTTTGGGATTTTCGGTACCGGTACGGTACCGAGCTCATCCCTATTGAACAATATACTCGTTCCGGAACGTTGAGATTATGCTGCCGTCGTAATAGGAACCAATGAACCCGGAACCCATATCCATAACCTCCACATGATCTCCCTTCTTAAACTTCATCATTTTGGATTCAAGAACAAATTAGAAGATAAGAAAGATGATCCGATGATTGATGATTGAATGTATAAATGAAGAAGATGATTGAATGTATAATAAATGATGATGAACAAAAATATCCTATAAAACTATAAGATTTGGACGAACAAGGAAGGAAATACAATAATCTCGTCTCCTAAGAACAAATGTTTCTGAAATGCGTCTACCAAGACGAATTTTAAAAAGCCCATTTGCCCAGGTAGGAAACATAAAAAAAACAGTCTTGGGAGACTGTGTTTTGAAAAGAAAAGTTAAGAAATAATATGGCCTGCTGTCTCAATATTTTGAAAAAAATTGGACTTTCCCATCAACATTTTCCCATATTTGGTCTGTGCTCCCTACATATTTTTAAGACTTTGGTCTGCTCCCCCATAATTTATATCTTCTACCAATGTGTCTCTCAAGTACAAATTTTTGAAAATAATCAACAAAAATAGGCTATTTGAGACTTCTTTCTCTAAAAGAAGCTATTTTAAGAATTTTCCGTAAATAAAAACTATAGTGAACTCCTATATAATAAAAACTAAATGTTGCAGTGGTAAAGGCTTTGGTTTGTAACAACAACGTCATGGACTTGTCCCTTAAATTTTTTAAAAGTGTTTATTTTTATATGTTTAAATGATTAGGGTTTTGTTTCGAAAACCATAGCCACTACCCAAACGAATATTACAACTCCAAATCTTCAATTTGTGAAACTGAGACCTTTCCAACTCCACGACACTACTAGTGCTGCCTTTCGCCACTAATGGCCCACTAACCCTTGGTCATCTCCTCACCTGCCACCACTCGCCCCTCACCACTGCTCAACACACTGCCCGTTGCCAGGTAACTCGAACAACCCCGTTTGATAGTATATGCTTGTTAATTTCATGTGCTATGTTTTCATCTTAGCTTCTTTGCTATTTTCCATTTGAATTTGATAATTTGATAGAATATATTTATTAATTTATTAAAAATAGAATGATTATGTAGAAATTTAATTAGACAATCGTGTATTGGTTTTTATTAATCTCAATTATCATCTTTTGGTAAGTTGGCTGCTGTATTTGTTCCCAGTGGTTCGCGACTAACAAAATCCTAACACCATTACTTACAAGTCGCCGGAAAAATGCTTTGGCTGAAAAAGTCAATTTTTTTCCAGAAAACTAAACCTGAACACCACCACCCAGCCACCACCACTTGAGCACCACCAACCAATTGGGAAGATAGTTCTAGGGTTCCAACAACCTCAAAAACTGGGGGCTTTACTAGAAAAATTTTCTAAAGGTCTGATCTAAGGTTACAAAGATGTTTGGGATGAACATGTTGAGTTTTCTAGAAAAAATGTGAGTTTTCCGGACAAAAATGTTTTTCTGTCAACCTGCAACTGACTTAGAATTCTGTTAGTTACGGACTGTTGTAAACAAATATGATAAAAGGTGGGATTGTTATTAGGGAATTCGTTATTCGGAACTAACAGCGACCAAAAGATGATAATTGAGCTTAATAAAAACCAATACACCTTAGATAATTACCCAACTACTAATATTAAATTGTTAGAAGAAAACTTGAATCGGATATTAATTTGTTGAAACTTGAATTTGTTTGGCTCTGATAAACACCTATGATCCTAACAATGGCATACTAACTATCATGTTTTGCGCTTACTGAAAGTGTGGACCGATATAAAACGCATCAACCGTTGAATCGAGTCATCTGCTTATAGGAAGAATTAGAGGCCATGAGGACTTATGATATATGAAAAATAAAAAAACGTGTGTGAATCAAATCTCATACGGACTGAAGCATCATTTCGTCGTTTAGGGCATCCTTCTTAAGATCAAAAGCGATGAAACATCAATTTGAAATTTGGAAAAAACTTAACTACGTTAAATATTTTTTTAATGGGGTCTAAAGAAAACAAATAGTGTGAAAGATGAGACCGGTGATAACAATTTTCTAAGGTGGGATTATTTAAGGTGAGATTATTATTAGACAACAAATAGTCTGTTGACCATCGATGACCAAGGGCAAGACCGTCCTTTTGCTCAGGGACCCTTATTAATCGCTTATATCCTCCGATTTAGGTTATTAGTGTGGAAGTAGCAAAGGAGGCCGGTTCATTCAGTATTAGGCATGAAAGTGAGTATTGTGACCCCGATGACATGTACGGTAAGTGCTCACGGTTACTCTGTTTGCATAATTTTCAAATTATTAGTGTTATTGATTGATCAATGGTTGTTGCAGTTGATGGTAACATAATATTCACCATAAAGCTTTTCCATGGAGGCGTGTTCGTAACTAAGCCGGAAAAAAAAATACAAGGGAGGTAAGATAAATTTTGTTGACTATGTGGAGGTCAAAAAATTTTGTAAAGGGATGATGGAAGAAATACTTTATAAGTTACATTACGGTTGTGGTAAAGTTTATTACTTTAATTACAAACATCCGTTTGTTTGTTTGGATTTGGGTTTAAAGCTGTTGGATGAGGAGTATCACTTTCAAGATGTTTGTGACATAGTTAGAGGTGGTAGTCACATTGTTGAAATTTTTGTAGAGCATGGAAAAACCAATTTGATACATGTTTCCGGATTTAATACTGCTTTTAGCACCCCTACGGATGAAATAGTTGCATACATAACACCCGGTCAAAGTGTTGAAGAATTGAATGATAGTGATGGTGGAGGTAGTGATGATGAGGATTATGATGCACATGATGGATCAGATAAAGGTGATTCAGATCCTGATTATAAGTTGACATGAGACTGTATAAGGCTATTGTTGATTATGATGTGAATGAAGGCACCGATCATAATAGTGATGGAAATCGTTTAAACCCTGACATGGACGATTACGAGAGCTCTGATGATGAGAGTCTCTATGTGTTGGATAGTGTGGTAAGGAAGTTCAAGAGGAGTAATGCCAGTGATGAATTAATGATTGTCTCTTTTATGTTGGTCAATTAATACAGACAAAGGACGAGATGAATAAGATGGTTTAAGAGTTATGCTCTTCATTCTAGAAGAGTTCTGCATATCAATATCAAGAAAAGTGATCCATTTAAGATATAGAGTGATATGATTGGGACCAATCCCAAATTGATTGCTCGTCAGAGGTAAAATGTGACAAGCGAGGAGAAGTCCAAAAAGGAAAATTAAACCCACTTAGACTATATCAGGTATGGGCGTCGTTTTGCGGATGAACGAGTGAGGTGGCAGGCTGTGCCGGCGGCGAACACCGCCCCGGTGGTGTTGGTGCCGCCCAGCGGCGAAGTTGTTGTGGAGAATTCACCGCCCAAAGTGCCGATCAAATCGTCTTCCTCTTTTGTTTTCTGTATAAATATTTTACAGTATAAATGGGGATTAATAATGCTCTTGAGAAGATCGGAAGATGTAGATGTGTGGCTTTGTGGAGAAGAAAGTGGAGAAAGAAAGTGGACCGTTTTAGTTAATATTTTTGTTGTAATGTATTTATTTTTTTTCATAATTATTTAAATAGGTTAAATAGTTTTTACTTAATAACTTGTTTTTGTTAATTTAAAAAAAAACTAAATATATAGGTTTGCATAAAATATTTTTGTTAACATATCGATAAAAATTTTAACGAAAACATATTTGTTTTGACAAAAGGTATTTTTGTTAACATATCGATAAAAATTTTAACGAAAACATATTTGTTTTGACAAAAGGTATTTTAACGAAAACATATTTGTTTTTTTGTTTTGACAAAATTTTAACGAAAACATATTTGTTTTGACAAAAGGTGTTTTTGTTAATTTAAAAAAACTAAATACATGTGTCACCAATTTACCAATTTTGACACATGTTTGAACCGATAAGTTTGACGAAATATATTTACGTTCTCAGCAACCCTAGTACTCGACAACAATGGGTACTCGAAATGTAATTTTATTAATGTTAATTCTTAATTCTAGCCTTTTTATTAATTTTAATTATAAATGTAATTTTATTTCTATTTATTTCTTAATTCTAGTTATATATTATATTATTTTATTTGAAAAAGAAGGAAAGTGGAGAATTGGTAAATTGTTGACCATTTTCCATAGTATTGTAGAAAGAGTGAAATAGAGTGGGGTATGACATGACGCTGATGTAACACTGTAAATTGGGAAGCAAAATGGCATGTACACCCTTTAGGGGCTGTTTGGTTCACAGAATGTTTTGCAAGGAATTGGAAAATGTTTTGCAAGGAATTGGAAATGGAATTTGAAATGATTTCCTTAGAAATCCTTCATGTGTTTGGTTGGTACATTTGTTAATGGAATTGAAATTTAAAAACATGTAGAAAGACATAATTATCCTAAACTAGTAAATAGATAACACTAGCCTACACCATATCAAAACCCCAAACTCTTCTAAATTACCAAAACAAATGTACCTACATTTTGGAAAAGTACTCTACACTAACAATTCAGTGATGTAAATGAGTTTGTAGAATTACGAATAAAAAACAAAACCAGGACCATGTCCAAAGTGTGTGTCGTGTATAAATAAGAAAAATCGAAGTTTTCTATTTATTATTGCCCTCAATCGTTAAATCGATTTTGTCGTGACTATTTAATCAAATGTTGTGCATAGGGTTTCACGGCGAGTCGATTTTCAAGATACAATGAAGCAACACATGTGGATTCTCTTATCAACATTGCATTTTGTAGTCATAAGTAGATTTCACTACTAAATTATTAGGGATTTCCAGTAACTAAAGAACTGTGCTCGGATCCTGATATGGCATATAATAGAAAAAAGAGTTTGTGCTTTAGCGAGCTTTTTGTAATGATACAACCACCAATATAAAAAAAATTTAACTTGAACAATGAGTAGGATGATCAATTTCAATACTTTTATATTTGATAATATACTACTGAGAATTTTCTTTGTTAAAAAACTTTTTTTTTGCAAGTAATTTGCTTCTTGAATAAAAGGATCCAATTACAATAGAGAAGTAGGTAAGCGGGCAGCAAGTTGTGCCGTCACCCCTTTTGAATAGCAAACCCGATCCTACTGAAAACAAAGTTATAGTTCTTAGGTGTCGATAAGTTACTGTGCTCGACCCGTTGAACTCTTTTCAGAAATGTAATAGCTTTGGAGGCAAGGGGCCCAAATGTATAAAAAACAAAAGGAATGCAGACGTGTTGATTCTCGGCACACACTTTCTCGTTCTTAGCAATTTTTTATGATTCTGCCTTCAACACAGCCTGTCTAACAACAAACCCGGTATTCCTAAGCCCGACAAGGGGGATACTCCAATAAGGTCTACACAAGCGTGCTTCCCTCTGCCCATCCAAACACAAAAACGTCTGCTGGCCGGAGAATAGACCTCCCTTCAAGTGGATCCGACAGAAAATTCACATGAGTTTTTTTTTTTTTTTTGTCGAGATCCCCGCTCGTTTTAACACATTACAAAGGACATCTCTGACCAATTCATGCCTATATTTCCCGGAAGCTCCTTGCAATGAATGTCGTTTTCACCAAAATTATCCAAACAAACTTTACGGCAAACCGAGCATGGCTCATCAACCGGGAACAATGGGATCATTAAATTGATTATTTCTGAAAAGATAAAGATGCTACAAGTTGGTATATGGCAATGCTTTAAGTGAGCTAGGTTTTTATGTTTGCGTATATCTAATCAGTTTTATCGATCAGATCAAACAATGAACACAAGAACAAGGAGAGTTAGACTCTCAGTGTAACACTAGAAGGCATGGAACGCCGTGCATCCTAACTACAACTAGTAGTAGATACTAGACATGGGAGTCATGTCATCTTGACACGTCTTGGACATATAGAGAAAGGGTGGATCGCATGTGATCATGGAGATAAGACGTTTATTCATGTGATTATGAGTAGGGTTACAAGGTGATATATGCCATCATGATGTTGAAAGGGAATTGCTTTGAACCGGTGGGCAATGTGAGTGTTGCTTTAGGTCAAGAAGCTATCAACTAACTTATTTGCCTCCCAAGTCCAATATGTATTTACAACGAAAGTATTGACTATATGCATAATGCATTCCAAGAGATTACTAGAGTTTGATGCAAGGAAAGAAATATCCATTGAAATTCCAAATGACACGTTTCCTTGTCCTCTACATTCTCCAAATTGTTATGCATAAGAAAATAAAAGGGCAAATTCTTAAAATAGGTCAAATTATGAGAGATAAACTCAAAATAGGTCAGATTTAAAAAAATTTTCAAAAACAATCCAATTAAAACAATTGGCGTCGACAGAGGCGGATCCAGAAATTTTTACTAGGGTGGGCACAAACTAGATTAGGTAAAAAAATGGTTCGGGCCAAAAGAATAGGGCCGTCCAACCATTATGGAGGTCCAAAAGTGAAATGAACTTTTGAGACATATGAGAGTAAATTTTTTACACACCATCCTTTAAAGTTAAAATATTAAGTTTTGTTTTGAACCCCCCCTTAACTATTATACAACATCATCAAGTACCACTGTCATTATTGCGACCTTCAGTCACGAAAGCGGAAACTTTTAATTGGAGGACCACAATATGTTTTTTGTTTGTATATGTTTCTCGAATTATTGACATTAGTTGATAATAAACGGAGGGTCACAACTAATCTTTCCAAAAATACACTTTTATATATAGTGATAATATTTTTGAGAAACTAAAATTACATATTTACCCTAAATAATAATTATTAAAAAATTATAAAGTAGAACATAAAAAAAGAGGGAGGTCATATCAAAATGCTATTAATATATAAACAAAAAAAAATCAATAAAATAACAAAGTAAAACTAATTAGTACTGTAAGTCTAATATGAATTCCTAAAACTAAACTAGTAGATAAGCTTTTACTGCTTTAGAAAAATAAGCAACATAACAATAAAATAATAGTGAATCTTAATTAAAAAATTCATTCCTGTACGGCTGTACCTATAAAATAATAATATGGGGCCTTTTCATCTTCCCCACACTCTCGTTCTCAAAGGAATTCAGCGGCCATCTCCGGACCGCCGCCACAGATCAATACCTCCATGTAAATCCTCCGCTGAAGTTAACGGAGGGTGGGCACAGACTGATTGTTGATTCATAATATACTAAAGTGTACATGTAAACGTGGTATTCCGGCAGCCGGACGGTGGGCCCCTCATGCCCTGAATCCGCCTCTGGGCGCCGATGCATTTGGTTTCCCGCTGACAGATTTCGGCCGTCACTAAAATACTGACACGTGTAAAGAGTCTCACCCCACCCGATAATTTTCTAATCAAATCCATCTTCTCCGTTATTTTTGGTGTGAAAAGCGTCTCCGCAAAAACCATCTCCTACGTGATGTTTGGTCATGTTTTCATCTCCGTCGTGAGCGTTACAAAAAAGTTGAAAATCATGTTTTTTTGAAATTTGTCTTGCCGACGAATTTCGTGTGAATTTCATCTTTTCACATAAAACCCACCAAATCATCTTCATCTTTTTCACATATTCTACTACATTCTCCTCCCTCTGCCGTCGCTACCACCCATCGACTAGATTTTTATCAAAACTGGTATACTAAGAAATCTGTTTAAAGTAAACGTTGAATTTCAAAACCAATGAGAAAAAGAAAATAGGCGTGTAGAGATGTTTTGTGTTATGCAACTCAATTAATTGTGTCACTTGGCACCGAAATAAAAATGTGCCGGATTTGCTTCACAAAAATGGGCCTGATTTACACCATGTTGAGTTATGTCTTACTGTCGTAGCTTTTTTTTTTATTTATATATATTATATATAACTAGATATTAAATAGTTTAGGGATGGATTGTCTTTTTTTAAGATTTGAATTTTTCTAATTCAGTTACTTAAATAGACCCGAATTTAAATAAATTTATTCAATCGGTTTTGTGAGTGTTTTATTCGAATTCGGTTTAATTTTAAAATTTTCAATTAAATTCTAATAATGCAATTTAAATAACTCAAATTTGATTCGATGAACACCTCTAGTATTTCTCTTTAGTCTCTGCTTTAACTTGCCTCATTGAAAACAGACGTTGTCAAGATTGAGAAAGAAAAGGTATTTTAGAACTGAAGTTTATTTTGCATGACATAGATGTCATGCTTCCCTTGCAATGATGGAATATATATAAGTTCATAGCAAAAATCATGGACGGTGAAAAATTAGTTATGAAGTTGACATGAGATACGTTATGATTCATGATGATACAATGCAACGTATTTGGATTTTGGGCCAAGACATAATTAATTCCATAAGCATGCGTGCCATATCTAAATTACGGTTTACGAATACCATAAATTATATATTCTCCGCTTGCATGGCTTAATGCTCATGTACAGAATAACGTATTCATAACCACATGTTTCTTTCACATTATTTCTTTCGATAGGTGTTTACTGTTTCAAAGCTTAAAACGAATAAAAAGATTAGATGAACAACACTAACAACAATGAATTTTTACTTTCTTTCTACTTCATTATAATTTATATATAGTTTTTTCTTACAGTGGATAAAATATTCAATTTTTTTAAAATCTTTTTATGATATTGTTAATCATAAAACAAATTTTTTAGTAACTTTATGTTGGAAATTTTCTTTTCTTGTTAACAAATAATAGAACGGACAGTTATGAAAAAATCATATATCTTTGTATAATTTAATTTGTATAAACTATGTGCATGTGTTTGCGTACGTATAACTTGAATTCATGTGTTTTTTTTTACATATATGCAAGTTCAAGCGATAAGTGATATTAGTATGAGAAGTGCGAGAAAAAATTATTTAACCAACCACATTTATTCTTTTAGTTTTATGATCTATTTTATGTAAAGGGTATGTTAATCTTACTAGATTAGAACACGTGTGTAACACATGGACTGCTAATAAAACAAAAAACAGCAAAATAATTAAATTTGATAACATTAATAATATTATATAACTATACGTTAATAGACTTTTACTGTTATGAAAACATAAAAAGGATTTATTGATATATATATAACTATAATTAAAATGCCGCTCTGAAAACCCGAGCCCGCGTGAGGCGATTTTTTGCATTTATTTTGAGATTTTCAAATTGTTAATGATCATTTTTTGTTAATACCTATATATGACATAAAACCGATCGAAAAAAATCTACATATTTATTCTACCAATTACTTTAAGGATTTATTGATATATATATAAATTAACCTCTATAAAAAATAATAATTTAAATATACGAGCAACTTATGCTACATGGTTTTTACATTCAAATTTGTTAAATTAACGTTAAATCTTACTATACTATTAAAGCAATACAAGGTATCCACAATGCATTCACCTAGTATGTCCACGTAGGTTTCTAACTCATCAATTTTCCATTTATATAATTTTCACATGTTAATTTAAACATTAATTTTAAACATTAACTCCTAAGTTGAATGTAAATTATCGTTCCTTTTCATTGATGTTTACATTCCTATATATACAAGAGATATCTCGATATATTTGGGATTTGAATCAATATCAATCTCATCTAAACAAAGCTAACCAATCAATCAATGATTCTAGATAAGCACATGATTATATAATATAATTATATACAAATTATATATGCGTGCTATTAACCATGATGAGGCTTATACCCTTAAACAAAGTCACCTAAACTTTTGTTAGGATTAAACCATAAACCAATATGTTTGGTTAAGTTACAAGCCTACTAGCTAGTTAAAATTTGTAAATATTTGAAATATAATATTATTATTATTATTATTATTAAACAACGTACCATCCAACCTTAGTTCGGTGTCTGTTTGCGGATGGTAAGTTGTGGATAGATTTAGAGCAATGCTCTACGACGCCATAAATTCCTTTGAAAATGTACTCATGAAAATATATCCCGATCAGAATTTATTGAAACTGGACACAAATGCTACTAGCTTGTGTGCATTATTTGTTACCGCAAAACAATGATTGAGGAGCATGAAATTACCATACTTAGTCAACGGTTGACTATCCTTCCCTTAGGCAAACCTCCAATATTAAGATCCATGTAATTAATGAAAAAGTCGCCCTATGTGGTTGCAACCGAGCATGTTAAAAGTTAAAACCCTTGAAGGTGGGGTGTGACCCTTGGCTAATTATCCGCAAGACCCATGAAGGTGGGGTGTGAATTCTAATTATCCTCACAACTAACATTTGTTTTAACCCAAACTTGATGTGGTTTTTTTTTAACATCAAAATTCTACATTTGTGTTGCACTTGCAATGATTGAATCCATAACTTCATATTTGTAAGAGAGAGACACTATGTCACTAGACCATTAAGTAATGGATGAACTATTCATTATCTTTCTTTAAAACGAAAAAAGGTATACGAGATAAAACAACCATTCAAATAACTATTTATTATCTATAATGTCGGATAATATTGTACATTGTATATATAATTTGAAGCCACAATAATTTAGACGGCTAGAAGAGGGGAGCATGATGTTAAACACAAACTTTTAGGAAACAAATTAAATAAATAGATATATAGGATAAGGTTAAAATAAAAAGAGTTGTGAAAACTCTAGAAACCCATTTTCAACCACATGTTTTAAATTAAAGTTTGAAATTTGTGTTCCACAATTAAAGTTAATAAAAAATATAATTATAATTTTTTCTCTGAAAACATGTATAAAAATTAGTAAAAAATGTTAAAAAATAGCAAAATAATGTTTTTTTTAGTTTTTGAGTTTTGTATTACATGTTATAACATAAATTACGTGTGTAAAAAAAACGATGTTGCATAGGGTTTTCACGGATTTTCACAACTCAAGTGGGTTTTCATTTTATAGGGTAAGATTAAAATAAAAACCCACTTGAGTTGTGAAAACTTTAGAAACTCATTCTCAACCACATGTTTTTAATTAAAGTGTGAAACTTGTGGTCCACAATTAACGTTAATAAAAAATATAAAAGTAAATATAACTTTTTCTCTCTTCTGAAAACATATATAAAAAATAGTAAAAATGTTAAAAAATAGCAAAACAATTTTTTTTATTTTACGATATTTTGTATTAAATGTAACAACATATATTACATGTGAAAAAAAAACGATGTTACATAGGGTTTTCACGGGTTTTCACAACTCAAATGGGTTTTCATTCTATACTTATCATTCTGATAGATAGATAAGATATGGTTTAATGTTATTATCAAAGGGTTATACGCTTGCATTTAAGGAAAAACATAATTCGTAATTGATTTGATCCGTTTACGGTAATCGGTCAATCTAAGGCAACTATTTATACACGATAAGATATATTTATGAAATTATTATACATGTTAAAATAATAAAATGGAAGGTAACAATAAAAAATAATGGAATATTAAGAAAAGACGAGAGTAACTGAAAGAACATATAGGGAGAAGTGAAAGCAGGCAGACAACTTTGAGACCCAGAATCAGGTGCAATTCCTTTCCCAGTCACCCCCAACGTAACCCCACCTTTTTTTTACAAGTTTACTTACATTTGAATTATGTGTGCATACATATATTAATGAAAACTTAAAAGTTTCATATACTTGGTAAGATCACCTATAAGGCTATAATAAACCTTCACAAATCGTCATATAAGATTTCAAACTTTTATTAATCCTTCCTGTCTTATTTTTTCCATAACAACAAATCTTTACAGAGTCCACTAAAAATATTAAATTTGCATATATACACACACACGTGTATGTGAGAGAGTGGCCCCACAACACTCGCCAGCTTCTCCGTCTGCATACACAAGGCCACTCCATAGATTTTCGCTCCACATCAAGGAAGTTTTCAAGACCACTGTCCGCTTCAAGCCACATCACCTAGACCTTGGGAATCTCACCTTGTTTTGGGTGCTATGAGATCACGCGTAATAGTAACTAAAAACATAAGGGGATTGTGCGACACCTTGCATCCCAGTCAGCAATGAACAGTTTTGCAAAAAATAGCGTAGTGGTAAACGCATCATAATCCCCTATCAATCATTACACAATTAATACTTTTTATTTTTTTTAATATAATAAAAATATAAATTAAAAGTCAAAAACTTGGCCAAACCCAATAAAAAAGAAGAGGAAAACGAGGGTGGAAGTGGTGTTTATCACGTTTTGAACCTCATTTTGGTTTCCAAATCGTACCACTACGTGCGGTCTAATAGTTTGATATAATAAATCATTAAATTAATGTGGAAATAGTTACTATTATTTTTACCAAATTTGTACTTATTGTATACTATATTTTATCCCCCGTATTACGGAGGTGTTTTAGATTAATTTTATTTATTGTAAGAAAGTTAATAATTAATATACTTGAGGTTTGATGATAAAATGGTTTCACAAATAAATGATACTAGGTTACATCCCGTGTTACACACGGACGGAGTGTGTGTGCACAAGCGCACACGCGTGTGTGTTACATACATTTTAATGAATTGTAAACGTCAGGTAATCTAGCATTATTATTATTAATATTATTATAAGGTATTGCATTGTTAGGTTAATTAAAAGAACCCAACATACAAAAACAAATAGAGAAAAATTAACAATTTAAAACATAATTCTAAGTTATGCCACATATTTCTAACTTATACCATGAAACAAAAAAGACATATTAGTTAAAACTTCATCATCTACTGAAGTCATATGTTGTAAACTATGAAACGTAAACATGTAGATGTTGTAACTTAAGTTGTGTGTTATAAAAACTATTTTTATTGAAATGATAAAACATTTAAATACACAACATAAAAAATACTAAAAATATGAATATAACAATGAGATATAATTATAAATTTTAGTAAACCGCGCGTTTAATAAAGCAACAATATAATCCACACCTCGTAACTTAAACCACCATTTCAATCCAAACATTTAGTCCAAACGTTCATAAATAATTTCCCAAAGTCTCAAAATTTTTAAAAAATAACAATAAAACAATTAATTGTCTTTATTACTCAATAAATGATGATTATAACAATTTATTTTGAAACTTTCTTCAACTTATGAGTTAATGTTTAAAATTAGTGTTCAAATTAACATGTGGAAATTATATAAATGGAAAATTGATGAGTTGGAAGCCTATGTAGACATGCTAGTTGAATGCTATATGGAAACCTTGTATTGCTTTAATAGTATAGTAAGATATTATAATCCGGTTTAAAAGCTATCTGGGTTTGATGATACCCATTACCAGTTTATTTTATTTATTATAAAATTGCTTCTTAATTATAAATAATATCTTTTTTTAAATAAAATAGGATATTAATTTGTATATCCTTATTTTATAGGATTTTCATATCAAATATTTGATGAGATTAATTTTTAACATAATGAGATGTTATAACCTGATTAAGAGCTATCTGAGTTTGGTGAGACCTGTACCCGTGAATTCGGGTCAAATGCGTGAGAAACCTTCATTTACAAATAAAGTAATCTAATGGTTTGAGAGAATGGTTGTTTTACATTTTTCGTTTTTTAATATTTATTTTTTGGATTTTAATTTTCTTTATTGTAAGAAAGTTAATAATATACTTAGGGTTTGATGATTAAAGGGTTTCATAAATAAATAATATGTTATAACACATTTAAAAGCTATCTAGATTTGGTGACCCATGACCCAATTATGTTTTTTACTATAAAATTGTTTATTAATTATAAATAAAATATTTTTCTTTTTAAATTGGATATTAAATTTTAGTATATCCCTATTTTATAGGATTTTCATATCAAATAATTGGTAAGAATAATTTTTAATTTGGTGAGATGTTATAACCCGTTTAAAAGCTATTTGGTTTTGATAAGACCCGTACCCATGAATTTGGGTTAAATCAATGAGAGGTCTCTATTTAAAAATCAAGCAATCTGGTGGCTTTCATAAAAGAGAGGAGAGACCACATCACGACACATAGGATTTTAAGGATTTCATTTATATATATTTTAGATACAACAATTACAAGTCAGCATCTACCGGAGCCAATTCTTTTTGTTCATTTATTATTATACTTAATTTTAAACATGTTTTGTTCATTTATATCATAAGATCTCAATTAGATATTTAGATCAACCAAATTTTAATTTTATTTTTTTATAAAAATACATGATAAACAATTTCAAAATAAACTTTTAAGTGGTAAAAAAAGGTAAAGTTTTGCAGTCTTTGTATCGAAGACCGGAACATCCCATCCCCACCCCACCCGACCCCACCCCACCCCACCAATGCTATTTCAATTTCTCTTTCTACTAGTTTTTTTAATCTCTCAAAAACCAAAATATACGTAACTCCAAACCACCATTTTTCGTGTTTTTATTTTTATCATTTTTTGTTGTAAAGAAAGCAGCATCTGAAGCTTCCAAAATGGCGTTAGAGTGAATATTTTTGAAGTTAATTTGGAATGGCTAGTTTTGATTCCAGAAGAAGACAAGAACAAGGCAAATGCACAAAACAAAAACAACAAAAACCAAAAACATATTTGTTCGGAAGAACACAACTACACACAATCATTTCCTCCTATGTTTTATTCCTCTTGTTGTGTTCCATTGTTTTCTCGACAATCTCCGCCACACAATTCGACAATTTCAGACGACTGAATCAAACTTTCCGGCCAGGAGAAGAGTCAAAGAAAATGAGATTAATTAGAAGCCATCTATTCAAAATCAACAAACCTTCAGTCAAATCAATCCAGGTATACTTTAAAATCATTTTCTTGATTACCATATTTAATTAATTTGACAAAATCAAGCAACGGTTTATTTAATTTCAACTTGTAGAGTCCAGACGGTGACATAATGGATTGCGTCATGGTTCATCATCAGCCGGCTTTTGATCATCCTACGCTGAAAGGAACAAAGCCATTGGTGCATTTAAGTTACAATCCCGACTAGTAAACAACTAGTGCTGTCTAGTTTCTTACTAGCCAGGTTTATTTTAATAAAATATTTTGCCATTAGAGAAAAAAGTTACAAATATTTTTTCTTTCTTATTTTTGTTTGATTTCTTATAATTTATTCGAATTATTAGGACCCACCAGAGCGACCGAATGGGCATCAACAACATGCCGGAATGGGGTCGGAAAACTATCAACAATGGAGTTTATCCGGTGAATCCTGCCCCGATGGAACAATTCCGATCAGAAGAACAACGGAGCAAGACATTTTACGAGCAAATTCGATTAAAAGATTCGGTAGAAAGATTGCAAAACCAGTTAGTAAGAGATTCTTCTAATGGTGGCCATGAGGTAAAAATGCCTCCTACTACTTTTTATTTTTTATATATTTGTAACATTTAAATAATTTGGTCGTTAATATTATGGGCAGCATGCAGTTGGTTATGTGAGTGGTGAAGAATATTACGGAGCAAAAGCAAGCATAAACGTGTGGGATCCAAATGTGACGAATCAATACGAATTCAGTTTGTCGCAAATGTGGGTGATTTCGGGTTCTTTTGGTGATGATCTAAACACCATTGAAGCTGGTTGGCAGGTTAGCCCAGAGTTGTATGGGGACAACTACCCTAGATTCTTCACTTATTGGACTGTAAGTTTTCTTTTCTTTTAACTTCACTTCATATTTTGCATTATTTGCAATAAAATGAATGGTTTTTGTAATTAATTTTACACGTTTTTATTTAATAAATTGTAGACGGATGCGTATCAAGCTACTGGATGTTATAATCTGCTTTGCTCGGGATTTGTTCAAACAAACAACAGAGTTGCAATCGGACTCCAACGTCGTCGTATAATGGTGGACAGTTTGATATCAGCATATTGATATGGAAGGTAAATTCCCCAACAAAGTTTATAAAATAAACATAAACATATTTATGTCTTAGAAAATGGAGTTTAGTATTGTAAATAAAAAATGTTTATTTGATAAAAAGAAAAAGGGGGAAAGTGACAATAATCATGGTCTGTTTAGGGGGTGCACTGCAAGTGTCATAAAAGCAGTCTTGCCTTCTACCCTACTGACGAATTATCAGCAATGCTTTCTTTAGAGAGAGATGTTATGTATAACGTAAAAGGCAAGAATTTCATAAGCAAAATCATACCAAGTGCTTTTTTTGTATATATCAATTCCTTATGTATAGTGTACAACTTGATAGATATAAAATGACTAATATCAAATATTAATTCTTTATGTATAGTAACTAATTTTTTGGGGCAACTGTACAGGATCCAAAGCAAGGGAACTGGTGGCTCGAATTTGGATCGGGAGTTTTGGTTGGATACTGGCCAGGCTCTTTGTTCACCCACCTTCAGGATCACGCGAGTATGATACAATTTGGGGGCGAAGTTGTGAATAGTGAACCCTCGGGTTCTCATACTTCAACCCAAATGGGAAGTGGCCATTATTCGGGTGAAGGGTTTGGGAAAGCTTCATATTTTAGGAACATGCAAGTTGTGGATTGGGATAATAGCTTAATCCCGTTGTCAAATTTGAAAGTGTTAGCTGATTATCCGAATTGCTATGATATTAGAGGTGGGGTTAATAATGTATGGGGTAATTATATTTATTACGGTGGGCCTGGTAAAAACCCAAGATGTCCGTAAATGGAGGGTTGGGTTGGGTCGGATATAAATACAGTTTTGTTACTTTACTTCGATTGGTTGATCGAGTTTCTCTTTATACGGGTTATTTTTTGGATTCTTCAGTTTGTGATCGAGTTATAGACTAAAAAGAACGATGTAAATTTGCTAGTTTTGATTTATGTTAACATTGTTTTATATATGTTAGGATATAGTATGTCTTCGTTATAGCATGTATTCGTCTACTTTGTTTTATTTATCGTAACTTTGCTTTACATATGGTTAGATGCTAACTAGAAGTCTATATCTCGAGTAGGAAACTGGACCCATCAGTTGGGCTCCAAGAAGTAGGGAGAGACGGCTCTTTAGGTAAGGCCCAATGCTCTAGACCCAATATATGGAATACACAGACACAGCTGGAACTTGGTATCATTCAATTACATTCTCATGAGCCATGAGAAATCATTTGCTTAAAGAGGCCAGGCTCGATACTACCACTATTCAACTCTCTTTGCATTGTCCAACATGTACATATGACACTATTATACATTTTAGAATAAGTTGAATAATTATGATTAAACTAAAATAATTATTATTGCACTACAGTTTTGAACTAGCTTACAGGTTCAGATGTCAGGTGTGAATGGTTCAGTTCTTGTCTAAAACCAAACCAAAAAAAGTGTGGTTTTTGAGTTTTTGAAAACCATTTGGATTCGATTTTTTCCCTTTTTGTTTCTTCAGCTTTTGATTTGGGTTCCGTTCGGCGTCACCATTAGTATAGGTGATCAAATCGGGTTGGTCAAAGGAACCGGAACCGGTTCAGAACCGGTTCCATTAGTCAACATCACTGTTTAAACCGGTTCCATGGTCGAACCGGTTAGGGAACCGAACCGGTTCCCCAACCCTCGGACCCGGAACCGGTGGAACCGGTTCCTAAACCGGTTCTTACACTGTAACCGGTTCCAACCGGTTACAGTGTAAAATATTATTTTTTTTTTCGTTTTTCGTTTCCGCTGCTTGTGTAGGTGATGATTTGTGTTCTTCTGATTTCTGAAGAGGCTCATGCTACTTTTGTTGTTCACCCACAGAGTAATGGTAAACAACATATTGAACTTAATGCTATGAGTGTCAGCGTGTTTGAATTGATTAGTCTGTATCGTGTATCGTGTAATGGTGAACTTAAATCTGTATCGTGTTACATTTGTTGAGTTTGCTATGTATTATAGTCTTTTGGCTTACGCAAGTCAAATGCTGAATTATAATCAAGAGCGGTGTTATACGATTCGTATTTGTATAACATGTTAAATAAAAAAAACAATTAACATAAAATTCATTTTATTTACTTTAAGAAGTTCAAAAAAAAAAGGTTACATGTTTTAAAATATTCAAAAACAAACTAACAAAACATTAAACTTATAAATATAAAGTTGTGACATATTATTTCTAGAAAAGCCTTCTTGTTCGTCGTAATTATTGAGTGGCGACTTATTCATCAGAATTACTTGTAGAAACGCCTTCTTGTTCGTCGTACACTCGAACATCAAGTGGTGTTTCGTCTTCCAGAGTGGTTACGTGTTGAACACGATCGATTGAGTCCAAGTGATCCTTTAAGCAAATGCACATCTCCACCGACTCCGAATTCAGTCTTGTTCTTCTCACCGATATTACCCTGCCACTAAGAGAAAAAGCAGATTCCGAAGCTACCGTAGAAGCTTGGGCGGTTAGTAAATCACGGGCCATGGTGGCAAGAATCGGAAACTCAGTTTCCTTTACCTTCCACCAAGCCAAAACATCAAAAGTGCCATATTCCTCTTCGGATAAACCGGTAGAGAAATCATATGCACTATACCTTCCTAGTTCGCTTGAAGGGGTGTTACCCCTTTGTTTTTTAGCCGTTACGTTGCGAACAGTGTTCATAAGGCTAATCATGGGGTCTCGTACTCTAGGAGCACTTGAACTTGATGAAGACCCCCCCGGCGTAGGCATGTGTATGTTTGACCCATATTTATTTATATAAAAGTCATACATAAATTTAAAATTCAAGTTAAAATCATTTTGTGCCTCTGTTGAAAAGTTTGGGTCAACTTCATGCATATCTAAGGCTGAAAAAATTTCGTCTATCACACATTCAACCCCCATAACATTTAACATTGGGTTTAAAGCGGCGGCGCAAGTAAAAATCGGTGGCAATTCAAGAAAGTATTTTTTTAATTTAAACTTCATTGGTAATATGATGTTTGAAAACATTGGACTTTTATTTTCAAATTCTTTAAGATTGTTAACGATTAAAAATAACTCCTAAAGAACCAACGGACTTGTCGGATAATACGTTCCCGATAGTTTCGTAGTTGATGTTTTAAAAACTTCAAGAAAAGTCGATAAGTCATTGATAATTTCCCATTTCTCATTTGAAAAGGGGATTGCCAAATCATTCTCGGCAAGACTAGAATGAAACATTTGTAAAGTGTCTCTTTGTTTCAAAGCACTTTGAAACATTATGCAAGTGGAATTCCATCGATGAGGTACATCCCAATTAGCTCCCAAAGCTTTTCTTCCCGTATCTTTACAAAATTTTCTATAATCCATTTGTCTTTTTTTACTTTTCTTAAAAACTTCATGTAGCATTACTCTAAAATCGTTTATAACCGATGTAACCTCATCCGAAGCAAGTCCGTCTTGCACGATTAAATTAATGATATGTGCAACACACCTTGAGTGAAAAAATACACCATTGCAAATCGGCGTATATTTTAATTTTAATTTATCAACCGCCGATGTATTATTCGACGCGTTATCAAATGCAATTGAAAATATTTTATTTTCTAGTTTATAAGTTTTTATAACATAATCTAAAATTTCAAACAAATTATCTCCCGTATGTGGATACTCAAAGAGTTCGAAAGCAATGGTGCGTTTCATCATTTCCCACGATGACGGGTCTACCCAATGAGCGGTGACACAAAGATAAGATTCGGGTAGACCATGTGGAGCCGACCAAACATCAGTAGTTAAGTTTATTCCCGTATTTATATTTTCAAAATATGCAATTAGTACCTCTTTGGCCTTCTTCCACAATTTTAAACAATAACGTTTAAAAGTATGACGACTTACGTGAGTGTATTGTGGTTGAAGCGTATCTCGAATCATGGCGGTTAAGCGAGGGTTGTCGAAGTGGCTAAACGGCAAAGCTTCTTGAATCACAAACTTCGCCATACGATCTTGAACTCGATCAATTTGGTATGTAAATATTCCGCCTTCACTATCCATTTGCGTTTGTTGTGACTCGATGTTCTGTTTCAACGCCCTGCAATACGGTCTTTCGATGTGTTTCTTCAAATTTGAATTCGAAAGTGGGTTTAAATAAATCCCACAAAACTTGCATCGAGCCTTCAATGAATGGTCACTCAATTCAACCAAATCCCAATTGCACCAAATCTCTTGATTACGATTATGAGGTACAATACGAACGAAACTTGGTCCGGCGGTGGAACCTTGACCAACCGATGATTGTGAGGCAGCCATAACAACATATATGAATATAGAAGAAGAGAAAACAAGAGATTAGAGAACTCAGAACGTTGTAATAGCGTTTTTTTGTATTTTTTTGCGTTCGGGTTTGCGTTTTGAGTGTTGTGATGAACCCATTACACCAAATACCTATTTATACTAGTAGTGGGGTGTTTGGGGAGCCAAAAAACGGCCATTTTTGACCCCAACGGTCAAAAAACGGCAATAAAACCGTTCCCAACGGCTAGAACTACTCCAACGGCTAGAACCGGTTCCGGTCGAACCGGTTCCAGAACCGGTTCCGGTTCGGTTCCGGTTCCTACCCGGTCCACCTCTAAACATGTCAAACCGGTCCCGGATCGTCGGGTTGAAACGGAACCGAACCGGTTCCTACGAAAAACGGGTAGGAACCGGTTCGGTTCCGGTTCGGTTCCACCGAACCGGTTCCAGGAACCGGTTTTGTTGTCCACCTCTAACCATTAGAGCATGAATTCTCGGGCCAAAGAAAATTGGTCCAAAATAATGTATTTGGGCCTAAACATTTTTGTTAACTAATGATTAATAAATTATTATATGTTTGGGCCAAAAAATATGGGTTACATTATAGTATATTAAATTCTTATAGATACGTAGGATTAAAAATAAAAATGAAAATTCATAAATTCGATCAACTTCATTTCTTTCAGTTTTAATAATATGCAAAATTCAGCATACCGAAAATTTGGTTTTTACAAAAGTATAGACCAAGCCATTAGTTTTTGTTGGGCTAGGTTATTATATTTTATAGATTGCTTATAGGTTTTTTCGATTTAATAGACTCCCCTAAATCGAAAAACTATTTATGGCATATATAGAAAATAAAGCATAATGAAAAGTGAGCCCATTACGTTAAGCAGAATGTGGACAAAGCTTTGAGTGAATCCAACCCATTGCCAAGGCAATAATATTTAACTCAACATGCTGTCGTTCAATGATAATGCTTGCATGTGGACTAAGGTTTTCTTTTTTTTTTTCGACAATTTAAGAAATTGCAACATAAAGTAAATATTAAAAAAAGTGCTTTAAGATATCGTATGCAATAGAAACATCAAACAAGTATGGAACGATTGTCAAGTCACTTTGATATGCTAGCTTTATTTGACAAACTTTTTATTGAATCAAATTTATTAATTATCCGGTTTACCAACCTAAAGATAAATATTTACATTCATTTATATCTTATAGAATTCTCCTTGGATGTAACTAAAAAATAAAATCATGGTCGGTATGACATAATCCCGGCATGGGCCAACCAAATATTAAAAAACAAAATAATGACGAATAGAAATACAGAATATCAATCCACTGCTCACCTGTATCCTGGTAGTTGCAAAATGCAAAGTATAATTAGATTCAAAGTCAAAAATGTTGGGTTTAAAAAGTTCTAAATTGAGAGGAGAGTCAAAATATTGACGTGCCCAAAGCAACATGTGACACGATTTAGATCAGTCGTTGAAATATGTATAATTACACAAATAATAAATTTGATAATAGCTCTCACTAACACTTTGGAATTAAATAACGACTATTTTCGGTTTTAACGCTTTACTTTAAATAAGCTAGATGATGATCGAACTAATTATGTTCTAGGATAATATAAGTCCGAACTCAAAACACAACAAGGTAAATATGTGTTGTAAATGAGTCAAGTCAAGTGCGTATGTTTCGAGCTATATTATAGAAGCTCTAGATAGGAGAAGTTTTCACAATCGAGCTCAGCTCATATTTGGCTTGTTTATTTTTTATTAACTCATTTGTATACATTTATAAGTATTCTTTTATATCTTTATAATTATTATTTTTATGTATAACATAACACATATTATTTAATCTTTTCTCACATAATAACAATAGTACGTAAATATATATTTATTACATTAAAATAATTTTTTTATCAATAATGAGTTCTTTTAGGCTCACGGGCCTACTTAAACCCAATGAGTGAAGCTTGGAGCCTTGGACTCATGCTTGTTTATTAAACAAACTTATTTTTATTGTCGTGGGTCTTGCATAGCAGCCTCTTATAATAAAAATAAGATTTGTCCCTATCATACCCTTCTCATTCCATAGTCATACCCGTAGCTTATGCTATAAATTGGATCATAGTGGATACACATGTTCGTTTTTATTGTTTGTCTCGAGCTTGTTTAAGGTTGTCTTAATTTGAACTTTTAGCGAGCCGGTCTTGAGTAGTTCACGAGTAATTAGCTTGTTTACACCTTAAAGTTGGGGAATATGTTGTGATTTTAGTTAATAAATTGCATTAACTGATTTATATGTTTTGTTCTTTTTGTTAATATAAACCAATACATTTTTCTTATTAGGTCCCAGTTATTATAACGTTTCAAAACATATAAAAGTATAAATGCTTGCTGTTTAATATAGAAACAAAAACCACATCGATTTCTGTGAATCCCGACTTGTTTCCATTTTGTGAGAGTGGGACCGTTGGAAGTTGGTTGGACAAGGTCCAGCTCAGATCCAGCACGCCTCTGCTCTCTGTTTGTTTGTGTGGAAACCCCTAGGGGGTGTTTGGTACAGAGAATTGGGGGTGAGAAATGGAAATGGAAACAATTCTCTTGTTTGTTTACGAAAGAAAGAGGTGAGAAATGGAAAAAAACCATTTCCATTTCCCTGATTTCTTTTCTCTAAAAAAAGCGGAGAAATCATTTCTCTAGGGTTTCATTTCTCACTTCCATTCTCTTCCTTTTCACTTCTATCACCAGCTTCCTCCTTCAGAGCACCGCAACCCAAAACAAGGTATGGTTCAAATTTCCGATTAACAGATCCATAAGCATTCAATCTATATATATCAGCTTCCTTTTCACTTTATTATTATTAATCGTACGAACTGGGTTTTGAGATGTTGAGTTCTGTGTAGTTTGTCTGTGCTTGCTGTATCAAGTTGGTTTTTCTTCCATCTGTGTGTACCCACCGCTTTCCCACAAAACCTTAATCATAATCAGAAATGCTCTTTTTCTCTCCCTCTATGTGCGATGTGATGGTCGTTTGTCGCCCCTGTTTGCCTACTGTTGTTGGGTTCAATTTCTGAACCCTAGGTGACGGTGGTGTGGTGGCCTGGTTAGGGTTTCTGATGTAAAGCCCCGTGACTGACGGCTGTGGGTCTTGTTTGCTGTTTGTTAAACCCTCATGGTGGCTAGCGGCCATGTTCAACAATAATTTTAGGTTTTAGCAATAATTTGTGAGGTCAGTTCTATCTATTTATTAGTATTTTGCTTTTAGAAAGTACTTGGGCATAATAATAATAATTAATGCATTCTCTCTGTTAATAGTCATCTTAGTTCTATGATAGATGTTTTAGTAGTTGTGTTAATAATCATTTTAGTTCTATGATAGATGCGCAAGTGATTAGTGCCTAAATTGCAGTTTTAGGAGCTTTAATATTATAGGTTTACATATTTCAGGTACAGCTGTTATATGTTATAAGTTACTGATTTACATAGCATCTGGTTCATATTTTGATCTCGAATTGTTAATCTTAGTGTGCGGTTTAGTTAGAAGGTTTCATGATTGATGCGAAAGTGACTAGTGCCTAAATTGTAATGATAAGAGATTTAGTGTTGTAGGTTTTGTTATTTCAGTTAGATGTGTATATGTTATGAATTACTGATTTACAGAGCATCTGATTCAATTTTTTATCTTGACTCACTAATTGTCCTGTGCGATTTACTTAGAAGGTTTCTTGGTTAATCAGTAAGTGATTAGTGCCTAAATTGCAATTTTAGGAGCTCACATGTTGTAGGTTTTGTTTTAGAAGTTAGATTTGTATTCAAAATGGGTTTGAATGATTGGATTAGGTACTCAACTTATGAAATATGAACTCCAAGTATAATAATCCAATTCCAATTCGAAAGTTGTGGTTTTCTAGGGTTTGCAATTGAAATTGAGGCTAACCAGATATACCATCACAGAATCTCATTTTCTTTGAAATTGATTATTTGAACATAAAGATATTATATTCAGTTTTCTATTTATGAGTTATCATGAGCCATAAAAATGATATTGTTGCATTGAGTTCATAGTCCAGTGTTACTGCAACATTAAATATGAACATTGTGTTTTAATGATGTTAATGATTGCATTATGATTTCAATTTTCAAGCTATAGTTTCATGGTCATAATTCTTTCACTTTAGCTCAATTTTGCACTTTAATTTGCTGCATTTTGGTGTGCACTTTGGCTGCGTTTTTGCATTAATTTACCTGCAATCTCTCGTGAGGTCTAGTTTAGTGTATAATAGGAACTATGAACTCTTTTGATTTGTTATATATATGAGGTCTAGTTTGTTTTTCTTGAATTTTCTTATATTTTTATGTGTAGATGGCAAGATCACCTTCCAGACAAAGAATAGTTGCCATAGGTGCATTTTATGTCATTTATGTTACGATTCGTTGGTGGATGTTGTGTACTTATCATTTGCGTCGGTCGATTGAGTCAATGACTTTACGTAAAAAATATTTAATGAGTTACCATAATAGGCGTGAAAACATGGTGAGGATGGTTTATGAAAGTGATGTTACGAGTGTTGTTAACATAAGAATGAATATACATGCATTTACAACACTTTGTGATATGCTAGAAACTAGAGGGGGACTAAAGAATAGTAAAAACATGCTAGTCGATGAGCAAGTTGCTATGTTTTTACATACCCTTGCTCATAATGCAAAGAATAGGATACTAGTCAACAGATTTCATCGGTCCGGGGAAACTGTAAGTCGGTATTTCAAGTTAGTCTTAAATGCTATATGTCGATTACACAAAGAACTCTACAAGTCACCCGTGCAAGTGCCAGATAATGAAACTGATGAAAGATGGAAATGGTTTAAGGTTAGTCAAACACATTTTTTATTAAAGATATTTTTTGCTAACATACATTAGTAAGTAATGATTTCTTTTAACTCAGGGTTGCTTAGGAGCATTAGATGGAACATACATTAAAGTTAAAGTCCCTGCTATTGATAGAAAACCATATAGGACAAGAAAAGGGCAGATTTGTACTAACGTACTCGAAGTATGTACGAGAGACCTTTTATTTACGTATGTCTTAGTGGGATGGGAGGGTTCTGTAGCTGATAGTAGAGTTTTGCGTGATGCAATCAGTAGACCCAATGGTCTTAAAATAACTCCGGGTATGTGATAGGCAATTTTCAAAGAATATACATAGATTTAAGTATGATAATTAACATAGAGTTTATGGTTAATTGTAGGAACATACTACCTTTGTGATGCCGGTTATACAAATGGTGAAGGATTTTTAACTCCATATCGAGGTCAACGTTATCATCTTAACGATTGGTCTCGTCCTCCTACGAATGCTAAGGAGTTCTTTAATATGAGACATTCATCGGCCAGGAAAGTTATAGAAAGATGTTTCGGAATGATTAAAGATAGATGGGCTATTTTGCGTGATAACTCATATCATCCCATAGAGTCCATGCCACGTATCATCATTGCTTGTTGTTTATTGCACAATTTCATACAAACAACAATGAGTGAAGACCCTCTTGATAACGAAATCCCAGTAAATCACACACAACCTGCAAATGACCATGACAATGTTATTTCTATGATCGAGCCCTCACAAGAATGGACCGATCGTAGAGACCTTCTTGCTAATGAAATGTTTAACAGTTGGACTGCGATGCGTGCGCAGCGTGCCAACAATGTTTCTTAATTATGTTTGACAATTATGTACTTTTTATTTGTAGAACCAAGGATGTTTCTTATTAATGTTTATTTATGCACTTTATTTGTTTCTTATTAATGTTTCTTGTTATATTTGTATTTGTAGTTACATGAATTATGATTTTTAATTGTATAATTATGCATTTGTACGTAGACATGGCAGATTCAAATATAGTGAGAGGAGTTACTCGGAGCAAGCATACCTGGACAAATGATGAAGATGCAAAGCTAATTGATGCATTAATCGAGATACATGCATCCGGAAAGTATGCTGGTGCTGACAATGGATTCAAACCAGGTTATTTAAATGGTGTTCAACAATTGCTAGATGTAAGTCTTCTTAACTCTGGCCTCAAAGCAGAACCACATATAAAGTCTAGGATGAAGACATGGAAGACACACTTTAGCATTGTATATGATATGGTGCATACAAGTGGGTTTGGTTGGGATGAACAAAAATGTTGTATTATTGCCGATGATAGTGTTTGGAATGAATACGTGAAGGTATATTCTAAAAAATATATTTTTAGATTTTAAAATTTTAGTTTAATTTATTTGTAATTGTCTTGTAGTCTCACAAAGGTGCTGTGAATTTTCGTGACAAGTCATTTCCTTTCTATGACAAATTGTGTACCATATTCGGTAAGGATAGAGCTACTGGTAGTAAAGCAGTTGACCTTGGAGAAGAAGATGTTGTTCAAGAGACGCAAAAAAGCTCACCTGTTGATATTGAAGACTTTGATTTTGTTGATGAAGCCGTTCCAAACGTTGATAGATCTGAAGGACAAACAGGAAGTGTAACAAGCAAGCGCAAAAGAGGTAGAAGCACGGATGCAGATGAGATATATCGAGAGTCTTGCAAAGATATCAAGGAAGTTTTGCTTCGATTTGGGGAGATGGTGGGTGAACAACTTAGCAAAGAAGGTATGGAGGCTCGTGAAATCTATGAAAAGGTTAGTGATGAGTTGAAAGCTTTACCAGGTATCACTACGAAAAAACGGTTCAAAGCAGCTCATTTGATTGGTAAAGATGTGGATCTAGGACGTTCTTTTCTTGCGTTGACAATAGAAGAGAAAATTGAGATGGTCGAGTTGTATACCGATGGTTCAATGGGATAGTTGTGTATGGTTGAAGTATGTTTTGTATGTGAATTGGTTTTAACTATGGTTGATGTTTTTTGCTTAAAAACTATGTTTTGTATGTGAATTGGTTTGATCAATGCATATTTTGGTTGGAATTTATGCATCTTTTTATATGTTTTTTATTTTTTAATAAATATTTGTTATGAAAAAAATACTTGTGCTAATGATAAAGTTGATATAATTCTCTGTTTATTTCCTATGTACCAAACAAGAGAAATGATTCTCAGCTATATTTCTCTACTGAAATCTCTGTACTACCAAACAGAACAGTCAATTCTCATTATCCAGACCAATTCCCTTTCTCTGCAATTCCATTTCTCTATTCCGTTTCTCTACAATTCCATTCTCTGTACCAAACACCCCCTACATTCTTGCTACAGTTTTTTATTTTTTAATTTCAACAAAGTTTTATTTAATACTTTTGATAAGATTTCATTGTAATTTTATAGTTTTTGTCATCAAGTATGGTTAAGGTAAATATTGAAGATGGTTATTATTATTTTTTAAAGCGACGTCTTTCTTGTATAGTTTTAAACCATCGTACTTTGCAAATTGGAGAGCCCATTAGTTTCACTTTGCCAAGACTATGTTTTTTTAACTGGGTCAATGCTAACTTTAAAGTTTAACTTGGGTGTTCTCTTAAAAAACCATGCCGTCGGTCATTGTGCCGTCACAAGAACAAAACTCTCTGTCGTGGTTTGACGAAAACCCATGTGGTCTTAGGATTCATAGTGACAATCTCTCAATCTCTAGCTCAAATTCTCCATTGTCATATCCACTAAAATGACATAAGTAATGATCGAATTTGTATCTCTACTAGAAAACCTAAATCTTTCTATCACAATGCCACAAGTAGTGGATGAAGACGGTTATTTAATGAACTAGTTACAATATTATTTTCTTATGATATTTTAGTATGTGTGGCATTTTATTTAAACGCGCGTTAAAGTTAAAGCCGATTTATCTAACAAGATATCCCGATTTTGATTCAACCAAGAGATACGGGACCCACAATATTATATTAATTTGAGTCACGTTTATTCCAATGCATACAATCCTTTTTTGTACAAATTGAATGAGTGAACCTTAACATGCCGTCTGTAATGCTTTCATTCAATTATTCAAAACTCAGACACCAACCAAATTCTAGAAGAATCCTATAAAACATTCATTTCTTGATTGCATTCGACTCTTCCAGAAATTCGTGAAGAAATTAGGGCCTTCTAACGAAACGAAACGAAGAAGGCTCTTTTTTCTTTTTCTTGAGAAAGAAAATGTTTCGGTTTTCTATAGCCGCCCTTCAATTTATCGAGCTGCTCGTGAGTTCCTTGGTTCATTTGTCATATGGGTTTTACATTTTTAGCTCTGCGGTTGCGGGTGACCTTTCCTCGGCTTTGAATGCTTTGTTTTTTAAGTCCAATATCGAACCGGCGATTAGGGACAACTCCGCAGACTCGGATGATGATTTGCCCCCCATTGTGTTGGTTCATGGAATATTTGGATTTGGAAAAGGGGTAATTTTTTTATTTATATTTATGCTCTTCATGCACATATATAGGCCTCAAGGTTATGGGCGGAAGCAACATCTATATTCTTCGGGATAAAGATACCCTTTGCTTACAGGTACTGGTACCGTACTTTTTGAGGTTTTGGGATCAGTAAGGTATTGGTATTTTACAAATTTGTTGCTTTCGGTACAAATAGAACAGGTACATACGGTACTAAGCATTTTTGGTACCGGTATCCATTTTTGACGATTGTTAAGTATTGGTACTTTTGTGCATCCCTACATTCTACCCTCCCCGGACCCTGTTAATCGGTGGGATTAATGTTGGGCATGGCTGTTGTTGTTAAAATAGCGTTATGATTTATCGATTCCCTCGAAAGAATTTATCTAAATAGAAATCCTTTTTTCTTTTTTTTTTTTGGTAACAGAGATTAGGTGGATTATCTTATTTTGCTGGGGCAGAGAAAAAAGATGAGAAGGTTTTGGTGCCTGATTTGGGTTCATTAACCAGCATTTACGACAGGTTTGTTGGTAAATCATGTGTCCTAGAGTATATCGGGTGGTGCCGGGGTTTGATCCCAGACATTCATAATAGATTCTCAACTCGTGACCACTTAGGCGCCATTTGGTGATCCAAATTTTGTTTATGTTCATGCAAGTTATTGAATTTTAGTTATATAAAAAATAGTTTTTTTTTCAGGGCAAGAGAATTGTTCTATTACTTGAAAGGTGGACAGGTTGATTATGGTGAAGAACACAGCAAGGCTTGTGGGCATTCGCAGTTTGGAAGAATATACGAACAAGGTTAATAATTTTAATAACTTAGGTTTTTGGTTTGAGTAAAAAGTTTTAACCAAAATTAATAATGTTTGGTTTGATGTTTATCAGGGCACTACCCTCAATGGGATGAAGATCATCCTATTCACTTTGTCGGGCATTCAGCCGGGGCTCAAGTGATTCGGGTTTTGCAGCAAATGTTGGCTGATAAGGTTTGTGTTTGTTTCGGGACGATGCTAACATTTTCATTTTATGGTTTTTCTAATTGGGGGTTTTTTTTAAATAATTTGCAGGCTTTCAGGGGATATGAAAACACTTCTGAAAATTGGGTACTGAGTATGACATCTTTATCTGGTGCGTTTAATGGGACTACTCGAGCTTACTTGGACGGGATGCAGTAAGTTTTATATTTCCATTTCTTTAAATATTTACTTGAATGTTGAAACCTTTTGTTCTTGATCCGAATTTATGTATTTGTTTTTAGGCCAGACGGGATGTCCATGAAACCCATATGCCTACTCCAATTATTACGTGTTGGAGTTATTGTTTATGATTGGATGGATATTCCTATATTAAAGTATTATTACAATTTTGGGTTTGATCATTACAATATGTCGTGGAGGAAAGCCGGCATTTGGGGACTTGTTGATTGTCTTCTCGGGAATTCAGGCCCGTTTGCTTCTGGTGATTGGATCCTTCCGGATCTAACGATTCAAGGGTCGTTACGTCTCAACAGCCGTCTAAACACCTTTCCTTGTACATACTATTTTAGTTATGCAACAAAGCGTACTAGGAAATTCTTGGGTTACACGGTACCTTCGAATGTACTAGGAATCCACCCATTGCTTTTTATCAGAGTCTTGCAGATGTGTCAATGGAGGCACCCACCTGATGTTCCTCCACCTTTTAAGGGATATAGGTTGGTTATATTCGTTTAAATATTTATAACATTTTTATAAAATTTTGTTTGTAACGTTTCATACATTTTGATCTTTAGGGATGAGGAATGGTGGGATAACGATGGTGCGTTAAATACTGTGTCCATGACGCACCCTAAGTTCCCAGTTGAACATCCTAATCGATTTGTGGTTCAAGATTCTGAATGCCAGCCTTTGCAACCAGGAATTTGGTATGATTTATGTTCCAAGTTTGTTAAGATTGTATTAACTGAAAATAATGCTTTAAGTGGTGTTAATTTGGATGTGTATGGTTATGTGGTGTTAAAGACATATATGGTTTTGGGCAGGTATTACAAGATAGTTGAGGGGGATCACATTCTTTTTGTAGTGAACCGAGAAAGAGCAGGGGTACAGTTTGATCTGATATATGACAGTATTTTTGAGCGTTGTAGGAAACACGCGTTTAGAAAGGTTCCAACAATGCCAGACCATACTAAATGATGAGGTTAGCTGTGCTATACATACATGTGACACCTTGTAATTGAGCTGTATGTCATTTTTCTTCCGATAGAATGATGTGCATATGCATCGTGTTGTACAGCTATGAATTCATTTCTATGTATTCAGTTTCACCTCTTTCTATCACAGCCCATATGCTTCATTTTAGCCTTCGGTTTTGGCAATTGGACCGATCTTGAGCCCAAGCTTGTTCATGCGTGTCTATGAATGTGTATCAGTGTATGTAATGGATCCTTAGCACAGATTGTGCATGTGATGTATTATCAGGATCTTTACATTCAGATCTAGCAACTATGGTTCTGATCAACTTATCTTGCCAACAATCCATGCTTTGCAAGTGCTTGTGTATTGTTATAAGTGATTTAATCTATTGGGATCTCAATTGCCACGCACAAGTGCACGTTTGCCGGTTATAAGTTCTGCAAGAACCACTCCGATGCAAAGACTTTGGTTTTTGTTGTTACATTCAACAGCTGCGTGGCATTTAGATCTAGAAGTCTTTTAACGTGTTAGATCTCATTTACTTTATGGCAATTGAACAGTCGATAATGAATTTGTTTTAAACATTGAATGTTTTCAACAAATAACTATTGTATTAATTATATGTATAAATACAGGAATATCTAAATATTTGAATAAGTATTTTAAAAGGTGTTTGCAATAAAAACAGACTTTGAGTGGGCAAATAACAATAAGATACACAATTTTATAAGCAATCTCAAACTCTCTTATTATGAACTAAGTGTTTAAAAATGATATATCTTTAGAACCTCTAACCACATTATCTAATAATATTACAACATGAAAAGTTTTTATTCTCCAGCGTCACTGAACATGTTTTTGTGTTTTTTCCCCATTTTTGGGGTAAACAAAGGATGTTTGTTCTGTGTTGTAATCAAAGTTTTGATGATATCTGCTTGACTGCCCTGACAATGTTTACAATTTAGGGGCTATATCTTTGGGATTATCATGATTCTTGAAATCAAAATATTGCCACGGAAATTTTAAATGAGCCTGATTTATAACTTGTAAAACTAACAAAGATGTCGATTTTACCAACTGTCAATGGCAAGATTTGATGCTCAGGTCCTAAAGAAATATGATGAGAAGCACAAATCATGGCTGATGGTCAAAATTGCATTGCAATGTATAGGCACGCATACATACTATAAAAGTTTTCATGGCTACTAGTGATACAAATTAATGGTTGGTGTTTGTTTATCCAATGTAGATTAGTATCATGTAGTTAATAACAAGTGCATAAGAAAGGAAAATCAGAATCATATGAACTTTACTTATTAATATTGCTGTGGTTTGGCAAGATTATTACAGCAGCAAATCATCTCCAAGTTCATTTACGACCTTCTGTACCTTGCTCAGCGTTTCTGTTAGCGCCAAAACTTAAGTTATTATAAGTAATTTATTTTGAAAAGAAGATGAGTATTTTAAGCTGCATATTTAAACATATACCTCGGAAGGAAGAGTCTTCCAGATATTTCTGTGGAATAAAATTATCGCATTAGCAATTACAACACTATTAAACCAGTTATAGCATTATAAATAATTAAATATCATTGATTTAGCCATAGGAAATACCATGATATCCCTTTTGAGAATGACATCTTCTGGATCAGTTGCTTGAAACACACCTACATCAGCCACAGGGAAGCATTTCATCAGTAATGATGTGAAACTAGGAGGAAACGCCGAGAGCTTTCCTTGAACATCTTGACTTAAATGACTTCCATCATGGTTCCCAATTGGATAATATGGCTGAATATAAGTGTCAGCACAATCTGCCATTGAACTAGAGTCCTGGACTGGTCTGCACAAAAAGGTTAATTTTCAGTTAAAATCTAGTTGCAGACTTTCAGATGAGTTATTATATTATCGCCCACCTATACATGGGTGCAGAGTTTGATGTGAAACTAGGAGGAAAAGCCGAGAGCTTTCCTTGAACATCCTGACTTAAATGCCTTCCATCATGGTTCTCAATTGGATAAAATGGCTGGATATAAGTGTAATCACAAGCTGTCATTGAACTAGAGTTCTGTATTGGTCTACACAAACAAGTTAACTTTCAGTTGAAATTTAGCTGCAGACTTTCAGATGAGTTATTATGTTATCTCCCACCTATAAATTGGTTCAGAAAATTCTGCACTAGTGGTTATCAGGTCCCAGTCTTGGATCGGTCTGCAAAAAGCAATCAGTTATGAGCTTGCACTGAATTAAAATAGGCAATATATTCTCACCAACCTATTTTCAGCGTCAAAAGAAGGGATGAACTCAGATTCAGATGATGTTTTGGATTTATAGATGCCAGATGTAGACCCATTTTGCCCAAAGACTTCCTACATAGCAGAAGATGAAATTACATTTGTGCCACAAAAACCAAAAGACGGAAGAGAAAGAGAAAGGGTTGAACCTTTAAGAAATTTATAAATCTTTCAGTCTCATCAATTGTGAGAAATCGCACAACAAACTTTTGAATCTGCAAACAACAAAACACCTTATCTGAGGTCTTAAATCGTTGTATTAGTGTAACCATTGGTAGCAATGAGCAAATATGAGTGTCTTGCCTGGCCTACTTGATCTTTATAACTCATGAATACAACCTTGCTACCTCTAGGAGAGTATCCAGTCAAACATGAGACCTGAGGCCAGGTGAAATTTAGCTTTGAAATGTAATGCTCTTCCTGGAATGATTCAGTACCCAAAGTTTTGTTAGGTTTATGATAAAGATGCATAGTAAACAGATTAAGTCACAATTGGTACATCATAAGCATAAGAGAAATGACCAATCAATATGAATATAGGAAATGTGTAAACCAAAGTAATTCATGTTTGCATAATTGCATCACAGATAGCATTACAACAGAGGCAAGGTTTGAAGCCTTCCCATGAACAATGGCTAACTAGCATGCAATTCCTAACTTTCTCTTCTGTCTTAAAATTGCATATGAATTAGCAATTTAGTGCATGATGCCATGATCAAAATGTTTCTTGAACTTTGGTCAAATTGTACATTGTGATTTACAAATAATCATGAATATAGAGAAACAAAAGAGTCAGATCAGAAGCACTAAGCTATCAAAAAACATTAACTTTAGATTTATTGCCTATATTCATATCTTACATCAAGAAAATAGGACTGTGATGGTGAATTAAGAATGCTATTCACAATAGCAAAAACATTTCTGATGCTGAAAAACTGAAAGGCTATTGGAAACCCTAAGATATTGTACCAGGTCAACTGAAGATATATCATAAAGCAAACAATATTATAAGATACCTACAACAGCTCACAGATCAGCGTGTAATAGCAAGGTTTAACAAAAATCAATAATTCTATAGGACGTGAATACTACTCTAATCATGTACATGATTACAACACTGTGAGCTACACAATTGATTTGCAAACTGCGTGTATGAACTATGAACGAGCTGATAGCATCTAATAGTCAGCCTACACAAGTTGCCATATTATATGATTCATAACAAATTATGTTATGAACTTGTCCAGTTATGTGTTTAAAGTTGAGCAAAATCAATCAACAAGTAGAGATGGTTATAAAATTTACATCTCAATTGCTTGATAAGTGTTTTGATTTGCAATAAACGCCAGAGGAGTTGTAGAAACCACACAGTCAGAATTTGAATTAACGATAAACGGCACAAATACGGTGAATATCGATCCTAATTACTAAAAAGAAAACTCAAAGATATTCTACATTTATACCTAGTCAACCGAAGATATCATAAAGCAAATAATATTATTAGATACCTAACAACTCACAGATCACCATGTAATAGCACGATTTTAAAAAATCAATTATAATTCTACAGGACATGAATACTACTCTAATCATGAACAGAGTCACAATTCAGCTCAAGTAAACCATGAAAACGGGTTACTGAGTTACTGGACCTGAGTTGGAACTAAATCGCATAGGTCAGCCTACAGAACTAATTTACAAACTGCATGTATGAACGAACCGGTGGCATCTAATAGTCAGCCTACAGAATTATCAATATTATACGATTTAGAACAAATTAGGCCGCGAACGCGTACAGTTAACATGTTTACAATTGCGTAGAATCAATTAACAACACGTAGATATAGTTACACACTGATTTGCTTGATAACTGTTTGCAATAAAATGCACAGTCAGAGTTTTAATTAACAACTAACGACACAAATTGGCGATAATATATGAATTAGAACAAATTAGGTCACGAAGGTGTACAGTTAACTTGTATAATTTGCGTAAATCAATTAACAAACAACAAATAGAGATAGTTATACGATATATTATATATCTAGTAACTGTAATGAACGATAAAGCGATACTAATTACAGAACCAGTTCGAGAACAAAAACTGAGCGATGAAAACTTACGATGAGGTTGCCGACGAGAGTAACGGTGAGGATGACGGAGTGATCGGCGGTGGCGAGTAATCTGAGAGATGCGAGAGAACTGGACGAAATCCAGGAGTTTTTAGGCTTTTTAGAAAGTGGAAGCAGAGTTGGATGATGTGTGGAGAGAAATGGACAGTTGAAGAACCGAGCGTATTGAACCTCCCATGGATCTCCGATGGAGACGGTGGTGGTTATGGTGGTGATTGACATTGTTCCTTCCTGCTGCTGCTCACTGTCTGTTCCGTTGGATTGATGAGAATGAAATAAATAGCTTCATACTTGTTGGTTGGTTAGTTATTTTCTGTGAACATGCTTATTAAGCTGCTTTTTAATTTGTTAGACACGTGGTATGGTACCGCCACCGTGATACACAAACTGAATTCGACCCACTTTTTTATACCATTGCCTATGTATTTTTTTTAATATCTAAATTAGCTACCGACTAAATTTATTGTATTGAGATATACTTATCATTTAATTTGAGAAAAACCCACATCTAAAGCCAACGCCCGTGAACACTCGCTCTGAAAGTACAACAGTGCGGTGAGATCAAATCCGTTCAGTTCAGGGATCCAACTAGTGAATGCCACATATTCGCCTAGTCTCCTATAATCACTCTGATGCCTCTAACACTAAATGTTTGGGGCATGAATCGAAACTGGGTCTCATTAAACACCAAATCTCCCCTTTACCGGTCCATCTTTTAGTAAAAATAAAATTGATTTGAAATATGAAATGTAAAATATATAATCTTCAACTTGTCGAAAAAGTAATACATATAATTCCTTATGTTTTTATATATTGTAATGTTTATTTAAATTTACTAGTTCGGGTAATATGACGGATATTATCTAATACATATAGATATTCTAAAGTCACAAGTTATTTTTGTTGAATTAATCACATTGATACTAGTATACGTATAAACGTTCAAATGTTTCGGTTTGTGGGTTTTTTTTGTTTTGTTAGATTCAGATTTGTATAGCTTCAATAATCTTTTTCAACCAAACTCTAATATTCACTTCTCTTACTTTTGTCCAGAGTGTTTCGGGTTTTAGGGTTTTCTTACTCTTTCCCTGCTTTTAAGTCAAACTCTTAACTTCTCACAGCGTAATATGAATCTATGATCTACCATCTACATCATGATATTCAACGATGTTAACAATCCAATTTTTGTGGCATTTCATCTGGCTATAGCAATTGTTATCATGTATGGAAAAAGCTCTAGTCACTACTCTTGTGGTTTTGTTACAAGTTACAACCTAATCGTTAAAGTTGTTTTGTTTCCATCACTAGGAAGTAACGCATATAATGATTAACATACAACAAAGCTACAAATCTGATAAAATATATATATATATATATATATATATATATATATATATATATATATATATATATATATATATAATGAATAAGCTAGCTAGCACAACTTAGTTACCTGATAGGGAATAAGCGATAATAGAAATACAAACACCACAACCACTAGTTTTTGAGCAAATCTAGCGTAGGTTGGGTTTTGAAAACTCAACTCTATAACAATTGGCTATTTGTCTTTCATGCTTGTATTCTGTTGTATGGAATATTTGACTTTTAACTTTTTCTGTAAAAAGACGTACAAAATGGTTTATCCATTAAGAGGGTGTTTGGGATTGAGTTTGAAAAATACTTATTGGCTTATTGGCTTATTGGCTTATTGGCTTTTTCAAGAAGCTAATAGCAAAAAAGGTGTTTGGCAAAAATGTAAAAGCCCCTTTTGTTTTGGCTTTTTGATTGGCAAAAAGCATTTTTCCAAAAGCCCCAATTTAAGGCTTTTCAAAAATGTTTTTGGCTTTTTGATTGGATTTTTACTAATCTACCTACCATTTACCCTTTTTGGTCATTTTATGTAAATAAGCTAAGCCAAACATTTTTTAAAAAGTGCTTATGACTTTTCCAACCACATAAGCTAATCCAAACACTTTTTTAAAACTCCTTTTCAAAAAGCCAGAAGCCAATAAACACTTTTAGAGTTAAATTAGCAATCCCAAACACCCTCTAAAATTAAAAAAAAAAAGGATTTATTTCTTTCAGGTCCTTATAAGTTATAACAAGTCTAATAAAATTGTATAGTATATAAGGTGCCAAACTGCCAATATAGAGCAACTTCATTAAACTTTATGCTGGGGTGGACTGTGTGGAAGGAAAGATAGGACCGAGATAGATAGAATTGGTGAAGTGGTGAGATAGGATCAGGCTGCTTGAACAACTTGATTTCATGAGAAATCAAAGAAGAAATGAAAGTTGGCGGGCTGGAGGATTGGAAAGAGTGATGAAAGATGGACAGGAATACCATTCCAACCATTTGGTGCCAAAGTAATATGGCTAGATGGAATGGGGATGACGGGTTCCATTTCGAACACCCTTACAAGTTACAGAGGTACGTTAAAATATTGAGTTGTACAGAAAGATTATATGGTAATTTGATCGTTAATTAAAGTATATGAAGTTGTACATATTGAGGAAACTCATCATACCCTTAGGCCTTAACTTCTAAGCATGTTGTAATTTGTGAATGCTAATTTGTTTATGATTTTGAGAACGATAAGTTGGATATAAGTATATAGTCATGTCACAAATTATGAAGATTATGAAAAACCGCTTTTTTATTTATTTAATGTAAAACATCAAATATAGATCAGACTATTCCCCCCCCCCCCCCCACACCCACACACACACTTTCTCTTAGGAGTGCAACCCGATTGGTACTGGGGAACCCAAATCTTCTAGCTAATCGTGCCCCATTACCCTATAATTACTAACGTTGTTCGGTAACTCTAGTGCAATTTAATCAAATACTAGCTCTAAATCATTAGAAATAGATAACACATGTTGAAGCTAGTACATAGCCTATTGAAGAAACACTAATCGACCCCGGGCAGATTACAGATAATCTGGGGGTTAAATAGATGTTTCCCACGAGGGGTTAGATCCGGCAAAGATGGTTCTTCTGATAACCTACAAAACAGACACCGTGAGCTCGTCACTGAGAAGGGGGGGTACCTCCTTGTGACCACCCTCCGGCGTGAGAATCAGACTAGATTGCTCTTGAATATAAGTGTATATTAAGAGATTGCTAGAGCAGATATCAGGTATAAGATGTAAGATACAAGATAAGATGAGATGATCATACCATTTGGGGTATTTATAGCCGAAGGTAGGTTTCCAAGAGGGTATAGCCGGCTGAATAGTATTCCTGTTCTACCAACTGTGGCCTACGCACGTGCCATGCTGGTAGTTGGTGGGTAGGCAGCGGCTGACAGTGACCAGGCCTGCTGTGTACTATTCCTTTTCCACCAACTGCAGGCTATGCACGTGGTATGACAGGAGTTGGTGAGTAGGCAGCGGCTAATAGTGACATACAGTACAAGAGCATGCTGCTCGCCATACTGTTGTCAATGAGCTGTCGTATCTCTGGTCAGATCTTTTGCCCATACCTCGTCAGGTACAGTACAAAAAATCCTCCAGTATCGTACGGACTGGCTCATTTGGGCGGGAGTATTCCCCCTCCCGCCTTTGTGCGGGATTGTTCCCGGCTTTGCTCATTCCTTCAGGTGACTACTAAATTATTTTGAGAGCTAAGTGCCTTGTGCGTGTAGCCTTGCTGCGCGGGTGGCCTTCCCTGATGGCTTGTATCCGCAGCTGCGGGAACAGGCGGAGTACTTCGCCATTGGGAGGCATTTCCTGCGGGAACAGCTTGCGTACTGCGCGTAAGGACGTCACATCTCTGAGCATGGTGGGTCCTGGGATCCAGTTGGTTTCTGCGCAGACGTCTCTCTTCAAGGTGAGTCCTGCGGGTCCAACTGGGCTCTGCTGGGACCTACCTTTTCAAGTCCCCCCAGTCCAATGTTCTTCTCATGAATGTTTAATAAGTGAGGTGAACTTTTGGACTTAAGCAAAGGGTTTTTGAAAAGGGTTTAGTTTTAAGGTTTTCCATGGGGATTCTTCCCGCGGAAGTCCTAATGTCACTTGCAGAAATTCCCGACTTTCCTGCTTGATCTTTGGGTATGATGCGGGTAGGTTTGTAACCTCCTCGCAAGTCAGGAGCGTTGAGTCCCACTTGTGTGGATTCTCCATGAGGTTCTGGTAGTTTTGAACATAGTGATCAATTATGTTAAAACCACCAATTCCATCTTGGAGTTTCAAACAATATAGTTCTCGACGTTCCCGCTATGCGAGGATGTTATTCCCGTTTCCGCAAGCATGGCCCAGAAGATCCTTCTTGGTTTCAATTCCCTGCGGAGCGCTAGGTATGTGAAGGGTTTTGCCTTGACACTGTACATGCACTCGTCTTACGGTTACTTTACTTCCAAGGTATTCCTGGCGTCAATTCCCTGCGGGTGCTAAGTATGTGAAGGGTTTTGCCTTAACACTGTACCCGCACCCGTCTTATAGTTACTTGGTTGCCAAGGTAAGGGGTATTTTCCCGCTTACTTTTGAATCTTTTTGAAATTTTGAAATTCGAAGAGTTGGTGAAAGGATAAGAATAGTCCAAACTGTTGAAACGTCGTCCGACGGTTTCTTCTGACAGTGTCAGGACGTGCAGGAAGTTATGGCGACGTGACAGTATATGGTCATTCCAGGCGCTTTTTCAGGCGCGTGGGCGCGATTTTTCGGGCGCGTGGCCGCGAAATTAATGGCACGCGTCCTTTCAACAGCTGTTGCCAGCTTGCTCATTGCCACGTGTCATAGTTTCATTGCACCTGCGATTTCTCTCTCTTCCGCATTAAATTCATCGCATTAATTGCGATGAGTATATAAAGGGGGAAAGGGTTTACGGTAATCCACACTCACTTCTTTCTTCTTCTTCTTCTAAGCGATTTCCGGCGAATACTCTAACTTTCTGTCGAGCATTCTCCTGAAATCGTTCTTTACCTCCAAAACATGTCTACTCATGATCCAGAAGCTACCGTCGAGGAGTCTGACTTGTATGTCGTGAACCCGACGTCTACGTCCGATAAGGACGATAAGAGCACTGCTGGCGAATGCCAGTGTGCTCTTCCCATCGAGCTTTACCGGTACATCGTCCGGAAGTTCATGCTCGAGCCGTTCGAGCCTGAGTTTCCGGAGCCACACCAGACGGTATACGATGCCCCCAAGGGCAAAATAGGGGTATATGCCGCCTTCTTCATCTATGGGAATCTTAGGTTCCCATTGATGAAGTTTGTATACCGTGTTCTGGATAGACACGGTGTGCACCTGACGGAGGTACACCCAATGGCGATCGCCAAGATCCACCATTTTGAGTGGGTGTGCCTCATTCTTGGCGTGGATCCCCACGTCGACCGCCTGATGACCTTCTACTCCTGGAGGTGCATCCAAGGCTGGTACACCCTGGTCACCCGGATCAAGGGTTTGAAGATCTGCGCTACCGAGCGCAGTCTTCGGTCTTGGAAGCGGGAGTTCTTTTAGATCTCTGCCCGTGTCGTCCCTATAGCGATGACATTTAAGAACGGGAGAGCTCTCCCCAGCCTTCACGCCTCCAACTACCAGGAGGCGGAATGGTTCTCCAAGATTTCCCGGATCCAGACTCCGGTTTACCGCTTTCCGGAGTCCGGGATGGTGATGCTCGGTATGAGCAGGGTGTGGAAGGATGCTGGGGCGGATGCGCCACAGATTCCCATCGTACTTGAATACGGTTTGAACTTTATCCCTTACGGTATGCTCCGTCTTCTTTGTTGATTTAAGGTTCTTTCTAACTGTTTTTCTTTTTATTTCAGAGGGAAATGACTTGCAGTCCCTCCTGCATCCGCGGGAAGCTGACGGTCCCGCTCGGTTGGGTACTCGTGCTCTTGACGAGAACGAGTTGCCCATCCTTGCGCAGACTGCGAATCGGTTTGTGGAGGCCTACTCGCCAGGCCACGGAATACTGAGCGCCACGCGGCCAGGTAAAAGACTATTTAACCCTCGCCCTCTGAATGCTGAAACCTCTGCTGGAATTCCTCTAATCTTGTCATCTTCTGATGAGAAATCTGCAGATGGTCCTTTTCTTGCGCGGAAGAAGAAGGCAGCTGGCGGGAAGGGCAAGGCGAAGGTAGCCTCCACTGCCGACCAGGTGAACCGGTCTGAGTCGGAGACCGAGAGTGAAGAGGCGGCGGGGAACCCGGGTGGTGTTGAGACCACTGCTCTGGAGGTTGAAACGGCTGTCACCTCCGAGCAGCCCAGGACAACGACGGTGAACGGTACGAAGAGGCCGGCTCCATCGGGTTCGTCCCCGCCCGTTCGCACCTTCAAGCTCAAAAGGACCCGTAAGTATACTTCCTTTATCTTAACTGCATAACTTTCCGCCATTATACTTATATATCTTCTTCGTGCAGGCGTGGATGCTACCGCATTCCAGGGTGGAGCGGGGAGGAGCACCTCCGGACCCATGACGGTAGGTTTGGTCAACCTACCTAAGGCGATGACCCAGGCGACTGCGCCTGCTTCAGTTGTTGGTTCAGTTGCTCACCCGGTTGAGCCAACTGTTCCAACTGTGACGACGTCTCCGCCGGCTGTCAGTGCCATATTCACTGATTCCTTCACTGAGCCGCCGGTGAGTGTTTCTGTGGATTCTTCCACAGCCGCGGCCGCGGTTGTGAGTTCACCTCCGGTGAGTTCACCTCCGTTGGTTTCTACCACGGCGGCCTCCGCTATGCCTCCTCCAGCGCCGGCGACTACGGCCGGTCCTTCAGGTATGTCTGGGGTTGGGGCGTCAAGCCAATCTCTGCCTCCTTCCCATCTGCCTGACCTCTTGGATGGATATCCGTTAAGTTCGGGTGATGGGTTTGGCGGCTACAGGCCTGTCGTCGACCCTACAGGTGCGTAGGGTTATTTTGGCCTTTTATTATTTTATTTTATATTTTTTTTTATCATCTTTTCCTAACTGCTTTTTGCTTTTGCAGTGTCGGATTCCAATGAAGTGTATGTTCCACGATGGAACATCCGCCGAGTAACAACCCTTCGGACGCCTGTGGAATGCGTCGAGTGGGCGCGCCACGCCGCCCCAAGTGGGGCGCTGGGGGAAGCAATGTCAAGCTACCAGGAGGGTAGGTTGACAAATGAGCTCCGCATTCTCGTAGCCCGGATGCAGCCGCGCGTCGAGCTGCTTTGTCGTGAAAACGACAAGTTAAAGGCAGCTCGTATCCAAGAAGTAGCTCAGGCGCGGGCTGTCCGGGAGGAGAACAGGAGGCTCTCCGCCGTTGCTGCGGAGAAGGAGAAGGCCTTCAAGGCCCTTGAGGTTGAAGTTCAGGCTCGTCTCGAGGCCCGTTCCAAGGCCGCCCAAGCTGTTAATGAACAGCTTCGGTTGGCTAAGGAAACTGCACGGAACGCAACCGAGAGGGCCACCAAGGCTGAAGCTGCTGCTGAGCCTCTACGCATCGAGAATGAGGAACTTAAAGCTAAATTAGAGAGGCTCCAGCAGGCTCATGATGCCTTGGCCATGGAAGATGCCAAGAAGCTCCAAGAGATCTTGGACCAGAGGGGGGTGCTTGACCACACTGAGCGTAAGCTAAAGGGCGTCGAAGAGGCTGCAGCCAAAGATGTGTTGCTTGCCAACCTTACAAAGAACGAAGCCGAACGCGCCCGTAATGAAGCTCAAGCTGCCCTCCAGGAGGCTCTGGTTACCAAGGAATGGCTTCTCCGAGAAGCGTTGTCTCAGGTATGCGTAGTTTCACAATTTCTTTACGCTTTTCCTTAGAAGAGTTTTTGATATACTTCTGTTTTTTAGGTTGTGCATCGGGTGTTCACGAACACATCATATGACGATGCGATGAGCGCAGCCCTCAACGCTTCTCATGAGGATGGGGAAAAGGCTGGCTTCTTGCTTGGTCTAGGGTTTGTTGAACAAGGCATTCCGCCTTCCAACTTCCCTCTTTACAATGTGGATACTGAAGCTGCGTATGACCAAGCAGTGAATCAGTATGCCGCCTTCCCGCATCCGGTGGTGGAGAAGGTAAACGAGATTGCTGCTGCTGATGATGGGCTAGCTATCCTCAAAGCTTTCCTTGAACCGCCACACTCTACTGATGGTGCGGGTCCAAGTGGGAGTGGTCCTGAAGCTTGATACTTTAGATCCCTTTCCACCATTAGAGTAGATTTTTATGTTTGTATAGACTTCTAATCTTGTATGCGGGTATGTACCCATCAATTCTTGTAATGTTTGAATATTGATGGAATAAAGATTATTTGTTAATGCCTTGCCTTGTTTATTTCGCGCATATTTTGTTTCAACTTAGCAATTTCTTGAGTACTTAGATAAGTTAACTTTTCAACGTGGCAGATAATAAGTTAAAGTTTTGCTTCCTCTTTCGTGATTGTGCGGATAAGACCGTCACTTTCACTTAGTAGGATGGCTAAACTTTACCTATATCTGACCTGCGTGGAAGTTTTCCTCATCTTTTCCTTTGAAATTTTCTAAGTGTTTTGAATAAGTTAACCTTTCGACGCGCGGTTGCCAATAGGTTAATGTTCAGTTTCCTCTATCATGATTGTGCGGGTAGGACCGTCACTTTCATTTATTAGGACGACCAAACTTCACCTATAGCTGACCTGCGTGAAGGTTTTCCTTAGAAATTTTTACCGTTTTATGTGTTTATGCGGGTTTTGCCGCCTTCCACATGCAACGACTTACTTCTTCCCATATTTATGCGGTGAATACCGGCATATCAGTGTGGGAAGTTCATAAGTATAAAGGTAAGGCTATCAACACAATGTGATAAAGGAGAATCATTTCCATTAGAAGTGGCTCTAGGCCTTTTCTTTACAAGTTTGGAATTGATCTACATGTAACATTTGCGTAATTGAGCTCCGTTCCATGTTCTTGGGATAGGAGTGCCATCGAGCCGATATGCACCTGGTTCGGGATCTCGTTGTTTACGCAGTATGTAGTCTCCGGCATTGAAGCTGCAATTTTATTCGTGTTTTCCCCAGCTGGGGTTCTACACGCATCAGCCTGCTCAGCGTTTGTTACGCCACGAGGTGCGCGAGCGTCCCATCTCTGACGTATGCTTCGATGATGTCCTTCACGTCTGTGCATTCTTCAGTGTTGTGGCCTTTTGTCCTGTAAAAGTCACAGTATTTGCTCCGATCAGCGTTGTGACGATGTCGGATTATTGGAGCCTTTGGCCATGGGAGCTCCTCAGTGGCGAATATCTCGGTTACGCTTTTGGTGAGTGGCGTCCATCTGGAGTTCTGGTTCGACTGTACGTTACCCTTCCGCCTAACCGATGTTGCAAGCCGGATGAGGTGTCAAAGTTTATCCTTGACTGCCAAATGCCTAGCTTCCGTTTTTTGTTTAGTCGGGCGGTAAGGACGTTGTCTTCTCTTGTTTTCTGGGTGTAGAGGTTTGTGCTCTGGGGGAGATCTCTACCCAGTTGCTTCTCCGTTTCCGCAAAGCGTTTAGCTGCTGTCATGATGGCATCCCATGTGGATGACATGCCATCTCTACCCGTTAAGGTGCGGATGAGCTCTGGGTCGTTCGCGCCCTGGATGAAAGCAGCGCGAACAAGATCTTCGCTAATATTACCCAGACTTAGCTTCTTGAGTTGAAGCGAGTTATGAAGTCTGGCAAAGATTCATCTTTTTCTCGAATGCAATTGAGGATTGTCCATTGCTCTTCGGTATACTTTCTTTGTTGGCTGAAGTGTTGGCTAAATTTCTGCTGGAAGTCTTCCCAATCGTAGATGTGGTGGACCGGTAGACGATCGAACCACGCTCTAGCTGCCCCAACAAGCGTCATTTGGAACATGTAACACCACGTAGGTTCCGTCCAACTACTGATGGTTGCCCCCGCTATGAACCTGTTCAAATGATCGTCTGGATCAGATATACCATCGTAAGTGCCGATGTTGGACATCTGTTTGGCACTTTTCGGGACGATTGCTTCCGTAATGTCCCTTGCAAATTTGGACGTTCCCGCCTTTGCAGCAGTTGGTGTAAATGTTTTGGAGAAGTCACGTGGGTTTCCACCCGCGTTTTTTGGTTTGAAGGTTTCTCCAAAACGCCTTCTCGGTTAGGAGTCCGTTTCCTTACGCTTCCCTTTCGTCCTATGACGAGGGTTTGCGTCACTATCGGATTCCTCCGAATCGCCGTCCAAGTACTCTCCGAATTCCTCAGGCTGTTGGAGTGAACGTAAGCGTTCATCCAACTCAGCTTGGAATTCTTTTTGACGTGCTTCCGCCCACGCTTTAACTTCATCGAGTGTTTGGCGGGGGAGCCTCGTTCGTTGTCTCTCTAACTGGGTATCGGTGAATCCCAGTGGGCGATTGTTTACTGCACTTGCCCCAGCTTGGGTAACTGGGGTAGTCTTCGTAAAATTTACTGCACTTGCCCCGGCTTGGGTAACCGGGGTAGTGTTCGTAAGAACTGTGTAGTCGCCGGTATTCCCCCCAGTAGCTGGGGTTGTGGTTACCGGAGTTTCTTTAACCATCTTTCCAGAAGTTTGAAAAAACTGAAAAGAAATGAAGTTCTAGCTTTTATGCACGGATGGCGCCAATGAAGAAACACTAATCGACCCCGGGCAGATTACGGATAATCTGGGGGTTAAATAGATGTTTCCCACGAGGGGTTAGATCCGGCAAAGATGGTTCTTCTGATAACCTGCAAAACAGACACCGTGAGCTCGTCACTAAGAAGGGGGGGGGGGTACCTCCTTGTGACCACCCTCCGGCGTGAGAATCAGACTAGATTGCTCTTGAATATAAGTGTATATTAAGAGATTGCTAGAGCAGATATCAGGTATAAGCTGTAAGATACAAGATAAGATGAGATGATCATACCATTTGGGGTATTTATAGCCGAAGGTAGGTTTCCAAGAGGGTATAGCCGGCTGATGTCACACCCGGTTCGTAGGCGGAAACAACCGGTGTGCGACTCATGAAAGGTTTTTCGAGAGCGCGGTTAAGCAAACAACTATATGATAAAATACATGAGGATTTCATTCATAATATAAGTTTTACAAAATATCCATAAAAAAAAGATTTACATATAACATATTGAGATTTCACAGTTATGTCCCGCCGAAGGGAGAAATAGCCGTGAAAACTCCAAAATATAAAATCCTCATTCATGAAATTTCCATGGTTAAACATAAAACCGTAGTGAGACACCGTGACCTCTCCAAGTAGCTAAATACCTGAAAGACACGTAAAATAATTTAATCAGTACAAACTGAGTGAGTTCACAAGTTTTGTGACTCGATAAAATGCTTTATAATATGATTCTCATAACGTCATGAATGCAGTATCCATGACTTGCAGTGTAACGTGAATACATGAGTTCGTAACCATTCCTTGACTATATATGTACACCATAAAGCCCCACATAACATCCCACGAGTCCACGAGAGAATAAATAAATCGGAAAACTAAGCACCCGTCTTATAAAGTGGCGCGACCACTTACGAGTGGGTTGGTCAGACCAGTAGTACTACCCGTAGAGTTCCTCGGCTATAGTTGCCTATAGTTTATGGTTACAATATATACCGGGGACTTTATGTACCATGAGCGCGCCAAATATCTCATGTACACGCACATTGTAAATCAAGATATACACCATGATAAAACATATTTAAACACGTGTCCCTCGCCCCGAAAACAGTTTAAAAACATAGTGAAAATAGTGAAAATAGGGGCTGTGAGACTCACCTTAAATGAGGAATAATGTTCCGTTATACTTGGTGATTTTCCTGTATTATATCGTATACGTATGCACTTCAGTACATAATATATAACTATTAATACTTAGCCCGATACATACTTATGAGGTGACGGTATATATGTATACTTTTTATACATTAGCGATACGGACGTTAGACAACGTCTTATACTTGTTATGTATATCCGTTATATCCTCTTTATATATATATCCTCCGAGCATTAGGGAATGCTCGATACAAATTATTCGTCGGTAATCATGACGTTCGTGACATGCTTTAGCCTAATAGGGTTTTGGAGCTCTCATCGTTAGTCCCCAGGTAGGTAACGGGCCCATCTATGATATATTCGTTTACCAGCCTAGACAGGACGTCCCGACTACCGGCACCTCCACCCTTCCAGTTACTCGCAATGTCCATCACAAAAACCCGTATTTTATATTTATACGTATGGCACATATATAGGAATATATGTGTATTAATTGTATATATCATTTCCTCATGTATATGATAAGTATTATTCGTATTTTCGTCTTCGTAACATAAAGTTATCTTTTACTTTTATAACTCTTATACACATCCTTTGTTTTTATAACATTATACATGGGTATTTATATTTTCATTTGCGTATATAGGAATATACGTGTACCTTGTATTTTACCCGTACAATCATCGTTATTTTTATTTCCAAAACTTGATGCAAGGGTTGCACCTTATGTTTAATGTGCACTTTTATTTATACTTTTATCTTTATTACTAGTACTCATATTTTATCATTATTATTATTATTATCACTATTATTATTACTATTATTATTTTTACTTTTATGATAACCCGACACGGTTTTGCTTAAGTTATCAACTTCCTTATTAACTTATACACATTCAAGAATCCGTTTTGTATCACCGTTATTCATTCTTTTATAATTATGTGTTATATCATCATCAAAATTATTCATTCCCTTAACTAATTTTCCATATTCCCTAAACACCTTTAACACCTTTATAAATCCTTTATAACTTTTACTTAACATGATTTATCCTTCATTATATGTCATTTTAACACACTTCAAGTTTATATTCATGATTCATCACCTCGTTATGTATATGTATCTTAGGCTTAGTCCATGTTTTTCTACTAAACATTTTATGGCATTAGTACCTTGGGAATGTCGGTTTTTGAGCGTTCTTGAGCGGGTTTAAGGCGAGATCCAAGTTCCTTGACGTTAATCACGATGTTGAGGGTCTACATTATGTTTAAATAACATGAAATAGGTGAACTAGGGTCAAGTAAAATGATGAAACCGTGGCTGGACAGAATCTGTGTTTTTCCAGCCACCATAAACTGTTACAACTCGAGTTTTCGGCTTACCTAATGCTGAAATGAAGCCGGAAATGGATGTTCAAAAGGTGGTTCGTGATCCTTGCGAGTTTCCTTGGATTCCTAAACAAGAATCACCCAAAAATACCAAGTGGTTTGTGAGATATGAACAAAAGAAGAGAGGGGGTACTGCTGGAAAATGCAGTTTCCAGCAGTGACCTTCGAAGGTTCAAAGCTTCTTACCGAGTTTTCCGGGCAGAGATCCGTTCAAGGCTTTCTACCACGGTTTAAGGATTTCTTCTAGCTTTCCAACGATATATAGGGTTCAAGATGTTAAGAGTAGAATTATAGAGAAAACAGGTTGCAAAGAGGCGGCTGTTTGGTGGCCTGCTGCTTTTCTTCGGCCGAGAGGGAAGAGGTTGAAGTTTGGAATGTGTTTTGAAGTTTGTATGTGTTAATTCTTTGTCCACAACCTTGGTATATAATATGGAAAGCAAGAGGGGACAATATCCCTTGAATTAAGGGTGGCTACCTTATCAATCAAGTGTCAATAGTTGGTCAAAGTATGGTGCAAATTCATTGTTTATTTGATTGGGATGGGGAGCCGGATTTTTGAAGGATTCTTGGAGGCTTGGTGGCTTGCAAGTACTACTATAATGATGATGTTGGTGATGATGATGTAGCATGAAGATAAGGATGTATGTATGGATGCATAAATGGTGGCTTCATGTGGTGTTTGATCTTGTGTTTAAAATCGAAAAGAGAAAAGGTTGGGGTTCGGCTTTGGGCTGCAAAGGGAGGGTATTATGGTCATTTAATAAATATATTGGTTGTCCAAATGTAGTGCTAAGTTCAATCTTGGTTCGGGTCTTAAGTGGATAGTCGTTAGGACGAGTTGATCATCGAGTAAACAAGTTATGGAATTTATATTGGACTTGGGTATTATGAGCTTCTCTTAATTTATTTGGTCACCTATAAGGTATTATAGATGGTATGGAACCCGGTATTTATTTCGGTTCCCGGTATGATGTATATTTAAATTTAGCCCGGAGTTATATTCGGTTAAATAGTGCTCCATATTGTAATCCTTCATGGATTGTTTAAATTATTATCTTCATATTATTTTGACTAGTATACCTTTAATTCCTTCATAGTTTCATATCTTGGTCGTCTCACTGTATAATGTATCATTGATTTGGCCGGTTCGGCGACTATATTCCATTATTTAAACGTTTATGGCGTTTTGGTCCTAATTAGGGAATTAGGACATTACTGGGCATGGTCTTACCATTACCCCTTATATTGGATCATAGGTATATATTTAGCTTGATATGTTTGTCACCTCTGACTATTACTGGGCTGTCTTTATCATATAGCCGTTCTCATCGGCTCTTTATACGATCCTATAGGCATAACGACTGTTCTCGTTCACATTTCAAGTATACTATGGTTTATACCTCATATAAATTATATAAATAATACGTAATTTAAATCAAATATATACATTAGAGTGTGAAAAATTACCGGGTGTCACAGCTGAATAGTATTCCTGTTCTATCAATTGTGGCCTACGCACGTGCCATGCTGGTAGTTGGTGGGTAGGCAGCGGCTGACAGTGACCAGGCCTGCTGTGTACTATTCCTTTTCCACCAACTGCAGGCTATGCACGTGGTATGACAGGAGTTGGTGAGTAGGCAGCGGCTAATAGTGACATACAGTACAAGAGCATGCTGCTCGCCATACTGTTGTCAATGAGCTGTCGTATCTCTGGTCAGATCTTTTGCCCATACCTCGTCAGGTACAGTACAAAAGATCCTCCAGTATCGTACGGACTGGCTCATTTGGGCGGGAGTATTCCCCCTCCCGCCTTTGTGCGGGATTGTTCCCGGCTTTGCTCATTCCTTCAGGTGACTACTGAATTATTTTGAGAGCTAAGTGCCTTGTGCGTGTAGCCTTGCTGCGCGGGTGGCCTTCCCTGATGGCTTGTATCCGCAGCTGCGGGAACAGGCGGAGTACTTCGCCATTGGGAGGCATTTCCTGCGGGAACAACTTGCGTACTGCGCGTAAGGACGTCACGTCTCTGAGCATGGTGGGTCCTGCGGATCCAGTTGGTTTCTGCGCAGACGTCTCTCTTCAAGGTGAGTCCTGCGGGTCCAACTGGGCTCTGCTGGGACCTACCTCTTCACCTATGATTACCATACAAACTTCAAAACAATAACTACGTGCCACAATAAAATGTCATATCCTTGTTACTGAAATTGCTTATAGATTATATACAATGTTTAAAAAAGATTACCCATATAAAAGTTTAAAAGGCTCCATTAATTTTGTAATGTCGAATGTTGCTCGGCTTTGGTGGTGGTGGACGTGATACAGTTCTTAGGTTTCTTCGACTCTCGAAAACCACAATCTTTTGTTGCCAAGCTTGAAACAACTCTATTGATCTTGGACTACATTTGCAAGCAGTATCAAATTACGCACACCAATAGTTAATATTCTATTTTCTCAACATTAACTAACAAAAGTAATTATTAAAGTTTTAACTACCCGTATAAAGTAATTAAAGGAAGTGTACCTGAAATGGCAGAATATGTATGAAGGAATGATAGACAAACAAATAGTAGAACTAGCAATGAATGAGGAAACTTAGCCATCTTGTGTTTCATAAGTTTTTGTTTCTTGTTCTAGTTTCTTGTCTTCAAATAGGTGGGTAAGTTGACTTTTAAAAAGTCAACCAAAATGTTGATTGGCTCTCAAGCTAGATTCTCGCTAGTCGTTAGGAAGGGTTGTCTTCTTTAAAATAATAAGTTAATAACTACCAAATGGGATTCTCCTGCGTAATATATAAATAGGCACTTTTTAATTCTTTTAGACAATTGTGGGCTTAGCTACCTTTTTTAATTAAAATTCTTTTATATATGTATCGATTGGAAGCGACAAAATTTACGACCACAAATATCGTCAAATCTTCTAAACAAATATTTTTATCCGCGTGTTGTTAAAATCCGTAGTTGTCGGTTTGGTTTATTGCGATAAAGGTTTTGTTGCAAAAGCTAGAAATTTAAAAGTGTCAAAAATTATGTTGCCAAATTCTAACATCTAAAAGTTTTATATAAAATTGTAAAATATTTGTGCCCAAATTCGAAAGACTAACTATTTTCTAAGTTTGTGTCATCATAGTTGAAAGACCAACTAAAATTTTAATCAATTCCTTTCAATATCCAAGCTTGGAAATCAGAAATATAAACCCAGTAGGTGTAAAACTTTGGGGTAGAAAGTTTAAAGGAGACCACAGAGACAATATGTAAATTGCAAAAATTCAAAGGAAGCTAAAGCTTATTTATGAAAGTTAAGAGGCAAAACATGTAAAGTTGAAAAACTTTTGTGGCCAAAATCCAAAGTTCACAACTTTACCTGTATCCTTACAAATATAATAATAAATATATTAATTACATTATTTCACTACAAAAACCCGCCAATTCTCTCGAATTCACATACCCCATTTTGATTAATTCTACATTCATAGGAACCTAAGGGACTTTATATCCCCCACCACAGTAGACAACTTTTATATCCATCCACGAAAATAAATTGAAAGTGGCTCAATATTAGAGCACTTACTTTACTAGTGAGAGGTAGTGGGTTCAAACCTCACTATCATCAATTTATATGAGAGATATGAGGGATAACCCTGGCTTGCCAGGGTTCGAGTCCTGATCTCACCCGGTTTTACCGGTTCCTCGCTGTCGTGCCGTTTGGCGGGCGTGGGGGTCGAGTTTTATCCGGAGAATCCCTCAATAGGTGGACCGCTAGGGGCTCCGTCCGTCGGGACTCGTGGCCTGCTCGGGCTACCTTTAGCCATTGGGGGCCGCGTACGGAGTATACAACGTTACTTATTTGGTCCTTCCAATATATATATATATATATATATATATATATCCATCCTCGAGAACTGTTAAAAAAATTTGGCCGAATTTGGGTCTTAAGTCAAAGACGTTTTTATTGGTTTAAACAATTAGATTTTTAAAAATTTCGAGCCTACCGGTGTGATCGGGCCGAGAGCCGTCCCCCTTGCCGCTCCCACACCCCTTCAAAGCTGGCCTCTTGTTAAATACCATTTCATTTCTAGCATTCCATATTTTATGGTAAAGTAAAAGTGTAAAACATTCATTTATTTCAATTCTTTTGAAAGAACAAGAAGAAAACACAGGATCTGTTGGCATTCAAGTAGTAAGTTTGACAACAAGACAAACTGCATGAAACATTTTAGTCTTTTCCTTTAAAAACGCGTATGCTTGTCATGCGACACAACCAAGGTTTACCCGGAGCAAATGCAAGGCTCAGCCGTTGTCTAGGACCTGCTATCAATGGAGCCAAAATTTTAATAGTACAACACAACCGGCTTTTTAAATAGAACGAAGGAGCGTATATGATTTGAAAATGCTATATGGTCTTATCGGTTATGTTTTTAATGTTATCTTTAGAACGGAAGATAATCACATGTATCCAAGCCTCTCTTGATAAACTAATAATCATGAGGATAAAGCATACAAAGTAAAAATACTCATATATGATAAAAAGTAATCTTGATATCACTTCGCAATGAATTTGACAACCTATCATAACTTTCATTTTAAAACCCAACAGAAACAACCCATTCACAATAATAAAAAGTAAAAACATATACACCTATACTTTTTAAACAACCTAAGTGTATTGTCAATCTAATAGCCAAACATATTGAGATGGTAACTCATTAAAATTATCAACGAATCAAAGCAGTGCCAATAGAAAGGAAGTCATATATGACAAAATACTAGAAGCAAGAAATGAAGAATGAAACTTTAGACTCTTGTAATCCTACGAATCAAGTTTTTATAAAAACATCAAGGTATTTATAAAAAAGAGGTTCACTTAAAATTGTTAGGAGTCAAAACAAATATAAGGAATCTTTTTCAACACCTACGGACATACTCATCATTCATCACTCGCTGCCGCATCAACATCACATCATTCTTCATTCTCCAAAAAACCATTCAAATACTACGGTACCTATATGACCGTTGGAGAGATTTTGACTAGCGCGGGAAAAAGGCCTAGCGAGAATCACCTCCAAAAATTTACATTATAACCTTCTAAAAATAATATATCTGGTATCTTCTTTCTCATTATATATTAAAAAAGATTTGTTACCTTTTACTTACTAAAATCTTGATTAGATTTAACAAACTTAAATGAGCTAAACTGGATAGTATTTCGAACCAATGGTTAACTGAATTAACTGAAAACAGAACACCCAAATTTTGCCCCACATGAAATTTATAAAACAAAAACCTTCCCCATAAATTACAATGTCAGTCTAAGTTAATTTACCAATCTAATAACCAGAAATATTAAGATGATGAACCGCTTTCACAACCAAATCTTTCAGTTCCGAATACTGATTAGCAACCGATTTATCTGCACCTTCCAAAGCTGTCAAAACTCTTGCTTGCTGAAACTGCTCATTCTTTCCAGCGTGCAGTGCGAGGTAACACAGAAGAGACAGCGCATGATACTGCGTCCTCTCATCCCCCATCAACAACTTCATCACTGGTTTGACTCCTTCAAAGTCAACTACAGTCTTTGAGTGCTCTGCACGTAGGAAATTATCTGGACATGTGAACTTCCCAAGAGTGATGACTGATTCAGTGGCAACATCTGGATTCACATGACCAAGTTGTTTGACCAAAGGACTAATGACATGAGTCTGTCTAGCTGGAAACGTCCGAGCCAGATGACCGATTGACCTGATGGCTGGGACCATGATCACAGGGTTATCCGATTCATCAATCAGTCTAAGAAGCTGCTCGGCTGCGGCTTTTGAAGCCAGTGAATTAGTCTTGAATGCTGATCTTCTAATATCAGGGTTAGATTCAGCTGCAGATGTGATTTCCATAATTGTCATCAAACAATTAATCTGCAACTCCCCCCTTTCCTTTTCAATAAGTTTAGCCAAACATAGTAACCCTTTCGTCTCGGTTATCCTCCTGCAATTCGCAACATTACCTTTAGCAAGCATCCACAACGCTCCGGAACAATTAGTATTAAACTCAAGTATCAACTGCGACGTCTCGGTTTTACTCCCACTCTTGTTCCTCGGCCAGACCGACGACGACAACGCCTTCTTGTTCCCAAAATTCGACATAACCGCACCCCTCTCCACCTGCTTATTAATCTCAATCGCCGAACCAAAACTCCTCCTCAAAAACTTATTAATCTTCCCACGATCGTCATTAAATATATTAATCGACAACAACGTAACAAGTGTCGCAATTACATTCTCTCGCACAAACCCTTCCTGCGAATAACTATCGTGTTCCGCAACTCTCGCTATCAGCTTCGCAATCTCGATTTGAACCAAAATCGGCGAATTACGAAACGCCTGCGCTAGAATCGGAACCCCGTGCTCGTTAAAAACCGCCCGCGCCCTAGTTTTATCATTCGCCAGGTTAAAAAGAGCGACCGCACCCGCAATTTGTGTCTCGGGTGATAATTCCTCTTTTAAAAGCTTTAACAATGGTGGAATCCCAAGCTCTTCCACAATAACCGTTTTATTACGATCACTGTCACGTGCTAATGTGGCTAATTCACGTGCAGCTTCTATTTTAAAATTCAATGAATTAGTATGCAGTGAAGCTATAGAAGACCAAATCCACGCTAAAATCGGATCGTTACTAGCAATTGGCGGTAAAGTAAGAACAATACCTCCGTCACCGGTACCGGATTCTTCGCCAGAGTTGAATATGCTAAGCAGCCACTTCATGTCACCGATGGACGCTTCAATAACGTTAACAACTTTCCTAAAATCCGCAGCGGTGACAATGCTAACGAAGCGGCGGATGAGGCCGCGGTGACGGCACTTACGGAGTAAAGTTAGGGCACGGTTGAGGTTACGAACAACGTCGTTGAAGATTCGGCGGACCGGACGTTCGTAGAGCGTGGTGGAGTGATCGGATAAGCGGACGGCGGAACGGAGCAAGTGAGAGAGACGATCGACGTGTTTTCCGACGTCGGAGCACTCGAGTTTGTAGAATTTGGCGTCGTCGACGGCGAGACGGATGCGGTCGGTTAGGATGATCGGGTGGGATAGAATTTGGTCGATAGGTGGTGGTTGGTCGGGTTCGGTGGAGTGGAATTGGAAGATGAGGCGATCCATTTAGGGTTTAGATGAGATGTTATTGGAGTGAGAGTGCATTATGTGGTGAGATTTTGGGAAGTTATTATTTTTGCGAAGAATCTGCGGGAGGTGGTTTTCGTATGGATGGATGGCACTGTGAGTGCAACCGACGTGCTTGACTCAACTTCTACTTCGACGGGTCAGTTCTGTTGGTTCTTTAAATTTGGTTTATTAATTAGTTTTCAAATGGTTGAATTTTATAATTTATTATTTATTTTGACAAGTGTTCTATAGTTTCTAGAAGTTTTATCAAAAAAATATATATTATGAGTTGAATAGCTTATTGTTTATTATTTTTTTTTTGAATGACAGATTTTTTTTTAAGTTTAGGCCATCGCACTCTTTAAATTTGAGGAGCCTATGAATTTCAGAATTTGGTTTGGACGTTCTCTTGGAAAATTATATTGCAGGCTGTCACTTGACAGTCGTTGTGCCACCACAAGAGCAAAACTCTATGGCGTAACATACGGTGGGACAAACACCTGGGTGGGCTCAGGTTCAAACTGACAACATTTACACAAGGTCTAGCTTAAATCTTTTATTCACAATATCCACCTAGCGTGACACAAGTGAGAATCGAACTTGAGTTTTCATTGGAAAACCCAAGCCACCTACCACTAGGCCACAAATGGAGGATAGCTTATTGTTTATTCGTTTGACCTTTTTTATAATAAAGATTAAAAAAAAACAAGAGAATTTTATTGGAAAAAAAAGGAAGAAATTAGAAACCGAGAATCTTTCAATCTAGGTATCAAAAAAAAAAGGAATCAAAGGAGTGTGCCTTAATTTTTTTCAAATTTCTTTTCCAATGCTTCTCATCATGATTGCTAAAGATTATATTATTACGGGTTCTTTAAATAAACCAAAGAGTGACACCGGTAATACATAAATCCATTTTCGGGTTTACTTTGGCATCGTGGGTGATTCGATCAAAGGCTTATATCTACGAGGCTCTTCGTAATTGGCCTTATTTGTTGCATGTTGAAGAAGTTTGGAGTTGTGCCGTGTTTGTATTGTAATAGCGCTGTTTGACGAACACCAATTTAGCGATGATTTACATGTTTTACTAATTGATAAGCATTTTATCAAGCTTGGTGCGAATGTATCGTTGTTTGACGAGTAAAATAGCGTATGTTCAACGAGTGGTTCTTGAGTTCTGTTATGTTCGAAACATTTTGATTGTTCTATCATTTTCAAAACACTAATCAAGTGTTTTTTTAGGTATAGAATAATCACAACCTTTTGCTATTTTTCTAAAAACCTTTTGATCTAGTACACTTAGCTTAGCATCTTTAATAGCGTTTACCAATTTATGGAGGATGATTACCAAAATGGTTGTAAATATAGGGATTTTCAACCATTGATGAAACTAAATCAATGTTTTTAATTGTTTTTCTTAGTTTTTCTTATAAACCTTGATTGACAACATCTAGTGAAAGTTGCATGAGGTTATATAATTAAAAAAATATATACTCAGTAACTTTACCATAACACCTGAGAAAGTTGATTACTATTTTGGCAACTTACCTGTTTTCTTTATCCTATGAATACACTAATTATTTCATGTATTTGTTGACACAATTTGTTACCGGACAAACAAGTATCATGTAACCGAGGCCCATTAAAAGCTACCAAGAATGCCCCATAAATAAAGTCCATAATCTTTTTTGCCCTATGGAATATGGATATGTGCATGGGTTTTCTTAAACCCAACTTTGTAAGATGGGGGCAAATGGTCAATCATGTACCCAATAAGAAATTTGTTACAATTAGGTTGATCACAAGCCGAGCCAAACCGAGCGAGGGTTTGCTCGTTGCCTGACTCGTTTCAAATTGAACCGAGCCGAGCGGCTCAAAATCGAACCGAACCAAGATCGAAACGAGCTAAAATTAAACCGAGTATTTTCCCGAGCATTTTCGAGTGGTATCGAGCGAGTTTGGAGCATTACTTTTTTTTTCCCTTTAAATTCTTTCATAAGAAACAAGTTTGAAATTGGATATGATGTGAATGAAATAAATTAGTAGTTTTTAGAAAAACTAGTAGTAGCTTGTAATTTTTTGATAAAATTGAAGTTTGAAGTTGGATATAATGTAATAAAACAATTAATAATTAAAAAAATAAATATTTATATAAAATATATATGCACAAATATATAACTTATTTTTATAATTATCTTAATATTGAAATATTAAAAACGAAATATAATTATTTTATAATTAAAGTACTAGAAAATATTCAATAATTAGAAGATATTATATTTATAATATTCAGTTTTTCAATATTCAAGATAATTATATATATAAGATGATTTAAAAATATTCGAGCCGAACCGAATCAAGCGGACCTTTGTTCGTTGCTTGGCTCGTTTACAAATCGAACCGAGCAGAGCGGCTCGTTTAAAATCGAGCGAAAAACGAGCAAGCATTTTTCCGAGCAAATTCCAAACGAGCGTCGAGCGAGTTCAAGCGACGAGCGGTTTGAACAGCCTTAGTTACAATTCACCAAAGGCCTTTTACCTTTTAGAGCTTCCAATATAAGCCGGCTTTTTGGTGTTAAAATATTAGCACATGAGACAGCCTGTTACCCAAAAATAAAATAAAATTGCCCATATGTCCCATTCGTATGTGTAAAACCACCTAAAATAACCATTGGAATAGTCTTATTAGAATATTTCAGGTATTTATTTGAAATTAAAACATTAACATTGTATTCTTGAGTTTTTTATTTAAAAGTTTAGAAAGAAAAAGATAAGAAAAACTTTTCTTTTCTCATTCTTGAGTTTTTTCATTAAAAGAAAATAAACAGAATGGAAAGAAAAGTTGGTGTTTTTTTCCTCTAAAACTTTCCAGCCAAATATGGCTAGATTAAGAAGGAAAGTTTCCAGCCAAATATAATTTTTTTCCTATCTTTTCTTTTATATCCAACTCAAGAATATAATTAACACTTTCTTTTCCCATCTTTTATTTTAACTCGAGAATGTCTTTTAAAAATATAATTTCTTTTCGTTTCTTTCCCTATCCAATCTTATAATTTCTTTTCCTTTTATTTTAAACCCGATAATGCAGTGTAAGGCAGTCATTTCTGATGTGTTAAAATGTGCAGGGATATCAGTAAAAAAATAAGCTTTTGTGAATCTTCTGTCAGGTCCACTTGAAGGGAGGTTTACTATCTCGCCAGCAAACGTTTTTGTGCTTGGATGGGCAGGGGAAACACGTTTGTAAAGACCTTACTAGAGTATCCCCCCCTTAGCGAGATTAGGGAAACCGGGCTTATTGTTAGGCAGACTGTGTTGAAAGCGGAATCAGGAAAAATTACTAAGCATGAGAAAACGTGTGTCGAGAACTAACACGTCTTCATTCATTTTTCTTTTGATACATTTGGGCCCCTTGCCCCCAAAGCTATTACAATTATGAAAATAGTTTAACGGGTCGTGCACGGTAACTTATCAACACCCAAGAATTATAACTTTGTTTTCAGTAGGATCGGATTTGCAATTCAAAAGAGGGTGGTGGCTTAACTTGTTGCCCGCTTACCCATTTCTCTATAGTAATTGAATCATTTTGTTCAATAAATAGATTACTTGCCATAAAAAAGTAAAATAAAATAAAAATTAAGGTGGTTTAGTAGTACATTTAGAAGGTGAGTGATTTGAAATTGAATATATGAACTTTACAAAAATAAGATAGTGTTTGTTATGATATAATGAGAGAAGGAATGAAATGGCTCATTCAAAGCAAAGGTAATGAAATTAAGCATGTTTGGTTTAAGGATGGAAAGAAATCAACCATTACCAAAGCAATGGGATTCCTTTGATTTCATTCCTCCCAACCCACTTCTTTCATTTTCATTCTTGGTCATTCTATTTTTGGTTTCCCTATTTATAACAAAATTTATTCTATTCCTTCATTGTTTCCTATTTATCAATCAACATAAGGAAATTCATTTCATTTTTATAAAAACCAAACAAGCCAATGGAACGGTAATGATCCATTTCATTCCCTCCTTCATTCCATTCCTCCTTAATTCCATTATCTCATACCAAACATACCCAAGAGTTACGCCAATTAGCATAACTTAAGTTTAAAAAAGGTAAGGAAATATAACATTCGTTAAAATACCAACGGTGGAGTGGACCTTTCTAAAAGTAGCAAATGCATCTAAATTAAACCGTAGTGTCGTCTTATTTTTACCCAAAACTATCTAAAAGTATCCAAATTGTTTGTGGTGTCGTTATCAAATTACTTAAAAGTCTCGATTTACCAATCAACCAGGGGCGGATCTATATTGCAAATGGGTGGTTCCCCGGAACCACCCGAGTTTCGAAATAATAATGTATCGATATATATAAAATATTAAAGGAACCACCTTATAAAATAGGAAGGAACCACCCTATTTGTAATACAAGCGTTGGACTAGCTGGTAAATTGCTGGTTTTGTAAACGGAAGGTTACGGGTTTGATTCTGGCAGCAAGCAAATTTTTAAAACTTTTTTTTTAATTCAGCTTTATATCAGTTTAGGGTTTTATAAAACACACACTGACACAGCTGCTGCCTCTCTCCTTTCTTCATACTCACGCACTCACCTAGTCACGACACACCACTACCAGACTAGACACTATTGTTCACCGACCACCGCTGCTACTTTTCTTTTCCGGCTGGCCACAAACCACCGTTGGTCCGCTGCTCCTTCCTCCTGCCTTGTTACTCTTCCTAGAATCCTTCTACTATAAAGGTAAGTTTAGATTTATTTGTTAAATGTTTAAGTGTTCTTGTTAATTATTCTTGATGTTGTTAATTGTTAAGTTATTTGTTAAATTTTAGTTTTAATTTGTTTGTTTGTTAGTTTTAATTTGTTAGTTTTTACTTTGTTAGTTTGTAATGAACTTTGTCCGAACCATCGACCCCCCCCCCCCAACCTCAAACTGACCCGGAATTTTTTTATACCCGACTCTATGAAATTAAAACATCTACAAGTAGCGCACCACCTAGAAAAAGTTTCTGGATCCGCCACTACAATCAACATGGGTAAAAACTTCAGGTTTCCAAACACAATTCTGATTAGTGTAATCTTACGTAGGTGTGAAGACCTTTTTATTATACTTGTAATCAAATAATCATAATAATCAACAATACAATCAAGGTTTCTATTTAAAATCTGATTGTTTTAAATTATCTTTCCCAATCACTCACTATTGTTCCTAAACTGCCCGATTGAGTTGGCCAAAGATTCCTCCTTAACCTAAAGGTCTAAAAATAGGTTCGGTAAAGTTTTGTACTTTGGTTGTCATAAATACGTGGCATTCTCTACCGCTCCAGGTGTAGCTCTACCACTCTTTCTCGGGGCTTCAAATTCCAAGCACGGGAATTCTCTGTTCAAAACTTTATTTATTAATGAACCACGAGAAAATTATTCTAACTAAAAACTTCTCAAAATTAATGCACTCTCAACTCCACCCAATAAAATGCAATACGTGCCCAGCATTGAGTATTTGTAAGGGTATTGTCAGCGTTATTTGTGATACACGAGAAAGCTGGCCTGTAAATAAATAAATTATTATTATTATTATTATTATTATTATTATTAAAATGGTTATTTGGCTTATTGGCAGACCATTGACTCACCCAATTATCTTCATTCCCCGAATAACATGAAGACCACCCTTAAGGAAAAAATCCACTAGTAACTTGCTCAACCCAGAACCCTTAAAACTACGAAGAATAAAACCGTATTTTTTTTGGAACGACGGCTTTGTTGTGTTAGGCCACCGGACTTCCTAAATTTGGAGAGTCTCGTTGCCCACTATGACTAGACTCTGTTGTCTTAGTTAGGCCCATGCTTGCTGAAAAAGCGTGGATCGACTCACTGGTAGACGATCTACTTTCCTCGGGTGTGATTATACTCTTTCACCGATGGTTTTCTTGGATCTGTGTTTTTCCACCTACAAAATGAACAGCACCGTTAACTTACCCCTCAGAAAGGGACAGAGGGGTCCTCTTTGGGGTAACCCTCCGGTGTGAGAATAAGTATCTGTAGGAGAAGATAATGTTATGAGAGTAAGGAAATCTGGAGAGTATTGCTTAATAGCTGAATACTCTGTGTGATTGAGAGTGTTACTGAATGTAACTGTCTGTGAGTGAATGTAATTGAATATGCTTGAATGTGAATGAATGTGTGTTACTGGCTGTAACTGTGTGTTGTTGGATGATCTTTTCCTTGTGGAGTTGATGCTGTATTTATAGTGCTAGGGTTTCCACTGATTGGGCTCAGCCTTGTTGGCCTCCTCCAATTGCTCTGCGCCACGTGTCCTCTGGGACACCTGGTGCTTTCTCATTGGTTGTAATCACGTGGTAGCACATGTGTTATGCTGAGTTGTCCACCTTTCATCTGGCAGCTGTCAACATCAGCATATTCTTATTCCTTAAAAAGATACCTTCTGGAAGGTTGTCTGACGTGCACAATCAAGGTTGCCCTAATCCTGATTTGGATAAGGACGAGGTTGATTATGTGCATGTGTGATATGCGCCAATCCTGAGGATGCGCGAGGTCTTCTCTTTATTCTCACGCGCAGATGTTTCATGCGCAGATGTGATATGCACGAGCATGTGATATGCGCCGCGCGCTGATGCGTCGCGCGCATATGTAATATGCGTGATGCGCGAGCATATGTGTGCCTGGGCATATGATGCCTGAGCATGTGTGGTGCCTGGGCATATGATGCCTGAGCATGTGATGCATGAGCATATGTGATATGCGCCATGCGCATAGGTTTTGGCTTTGTGCCTTCATAATGTCTTGATTTCAAGTCACTTGTCTGTATCTTTGTGGGTTGACCCGCCTCACTCGGTGTTGAGGCGGGTACATACCTCTTCAAGCCCCCCAGTCTAATGTGTGTCTTGTCTCGCGCGAGCGAGGCAAGATAGATATTAGACTTTAAAGTTTGCTCTTTTAGTAGGGGTTTTGTCTTTTTCTTCTTACTATTCATCGTTGCGCGAAATTCTATCCTTTGGCTGCAAACGAATCGTCTCTGTACGTGGTTGGTTGTTGCTGACATGGGTCAGTGATGGAGACGTGTCAGGCCTTTCGTGTGCTCGAGGTGCTACAGTTGCCTTTCGTGTCCCCTCACATGCTGTCAGGGACACGTGTCGCGCTCGCGTTGGTCTGTTCCTGCGAGTGGTGGCGCGTGAACTCTGGCAGCAGCCGTATAGTTTCCTTTCATGTCCCCTCACACAGTGTCAGGGACACGTGTCGCGCTCGTAGTGGCTTATACATGCGAGTGGGGGCGCGTGAAGTCCGTTCAGGACCAAAATTTCTCTCTCCTGGGCCTATAAAAGCCAGCCCTTTGATTTTTTTTATCCTTCATTTTCTTGTTTAATATTCATAGCTGTTTTCTTTCTTTCCTTGTATTCCGATTACCCTTGTTCTGCTTCCAGCTATCTGTTCTTCAGAAGTTTCCCTTGTTTGATTTTACAGTTGTATGTCTGATAGTTCAGACAATATAATCTCCCCCATCCATTGCCGTAGAAAATCGTTAGTCATGTCTACATTGAAGAAGACCGGCAAGGGGAAGAAGGCTGCTGAGGGCTCATCGGAGGAGGTAGGGAGGACCAAGGCGGTGAAGAGGTGGAATGAAATCCCCTGCAAATTGAGGCAGGCTGATCTTGACAGCCTTATAGCCTCTCAGGGTTTTCCCACCCTGTTTGGCTGCATGTTGCCTGCAGCCGGGCAAACGGCGGCGGATCCGCCTGCCGGCTATATATCCCTATATAGCCATTTTTTCACCCACTGCAACCTTCGTCTCCCGATGACAAGGTTTGTGGGTGCACTGCTCCAATTTTATGGGATTCATATATCCCAAGTCCATCCGTTTGGACTTGTGCGCATGACTCACTTTGAGTTCATGTGCAAATCCCAGCGCTAGGAGCCCACCCCTCTGCGCTTTCAATTTTTTTACAAGCCCAAGATCCAAGACAGTTGGTTCTCCTTCGTTCCTCGCAGTCAGAAGGTGAAGTGCTCCACTGTTTCATTCAAGAGCCTTCATGACTGGTCTGAGAGGTTCTTTTACATAAGGGCTGGTGTGATCCCCATCCGTATGACCATGCGCTCGGTTTCTTCTGCGCCTGCGGATGTGGGTGTTCTCAAGAACCCAACTGGCGCCTGGGTTAATAAGCTGACCGCTGAACCATCCCCCGCCAAGAACATTTGTGAGGAGGCGCTGGTGGGGGTTGGTATGAGCAAGAGGTGGGCGGACAGCGCGCTTGAGCCCGTTATCCAAGTCGACGGGTTATGTAAGTTTTATCTCATTGCTTTACTTCTGCGCGAATATAATTCTTTTTGCTGAACTTATTTGACTTGTTTTGTGCAGTCACCAAGGAGTATATCCATGCTGCCTATGATGAGCACATGGAGGGTGGCTCCGTCGCGCTTGGCGCTGGGGAAGTTGGTTTCCCTGATCGCTTTGATGACATGTTCATCCCTGTTGATCTGGGATTTGTCTTCGATAGCGATGCGCCTGGTAAGCCTTTGTAGTTATGCATTTTCCCTTATAATACCAAATGTTGCTAACACTTCTGTTGTGTGTAATGTAGATGCGCTCGAAAACTACGAGCTGGAGCTCGCGGAAGAGGAGGAGGAGGAGGAGGAGGAGGAGCCGCCCCAACTAAAGCGTAAAGCTAAGGGGAAAACTGGCGCAGGGGCCAGTAAGAAGCAGAAGAAGGATGATGCCCCTGTTGTTCAGGATCCTCCTACTAAGGCGGGGGGATTTGGGAAAACCCAGGAGTTTACCACCTGGGTTTCCTTGGCTTCCCTGCCTCACAAAGTGGGCAGACCTCCTGTCCACTTGAGATATGGTGGCGCTACCTCCTCCCTTCTCGCGGCGGAAAAGGGAAGTGGTGTTGCGCCTTCAACAGGTATATTTTGTTTATCCTTTGCTTATCTTTTATGATTCTGTGAGCGCGATTCTGATAGAATTACTAATGAATCTTTGCTCACTCAAATGTTTGTAGAGCCGGCGACAGCGCAACAAGATGCCGAGGCTGCGCCAGAGGTCGCTTCGAAGTCCCCCGTTTTACCCTCAAAGAAGGGTAGAATGGACTTCATGGCGATGTTTGCTGCGCGAACGGAGTTGCGCCAAGGTACGTATTGCGCTCTTATTTTCTGACTTTCTTTTCGATCAAGTCAATAACCATTTCTTGTTGTTGATTTTTTCATAGAAGCCGTAGCTGGCGTACAAGCTTCTGGCGGCACTCCTGGCGCCGGCGCCAGTGCCGCTGGCTCTGCTCCTGCTCCTGCAAGCGATGATTCTCCCCTCATCGGGATCAGTAAGGAGCAGGAGGCCGTTTTGCGCGCCGATCTGGCGGCGTCTAGACCTCCCTCACCTCCTCCTGCGCACAGCCCTCCCCGCGAGACCGATTTTGATTCTAGGTCGCAGGAGAAGAGGCCTATTTCAGAGGAGGATGAGGAGGTTCAAGGTGAAGACTCCGATGGCGCCCGCGCCAGCCCTTCAGCGCTACGAGGTTTCGCGGCGGAGCCTTCTCGTGGGGCTGGCGCTGACTTTTCTGCTTCGTCCCCGCAGGTAATGGTTCTTTTTTGCTCCGCTGCGCGGATTTCCATCTTAATGCTTTGATGACTTAGACAAATTCTTTGTTTTTTGCAGGAAGCCGATCACACTTACCGCCCAAGATGGAATATAACTGAAGACAGCACCTTTCAGTCTATGGGTGTGTGTGCGGAATTCTGGGCTCATGCTGTGCCTCCATCTGAAAGGAGGTTCCAGGAGGACCGCGCTCGCGACGACCTGCTCAACGATCACATGTTTGCTGGGTCGGCCTTCTTTGCTGCCTCCCAAGAGCTTCGCTCTGATTACGTAAAAGTACGTGATGCTCTTGCGGAAGCCAAGCAAGAGGCTAAGGTGTCTGCTTGGCATCTTTCTGATGCTCGCGAGAGAGCTGAAAAGCTCCAAGCCGAGCTCAGTGAGAACAGAGCCAGTGCCAACAGCGCCTTCGTGAAGCGCGGGCATGAGCTTCAGGCGGCGCGAGAGAAGCTGCAGGTGGCGGAGGCGGAAGCGGCCAAGTACTCGCGCAGAGCGCGTGACTTGAAGCTTGAGGCGGAGGCGCGTGACCAAGTTCTTGTCCAGTCCATCACTGAAAAATCATCACTGGAGAGTGAGGTTGCGCGCCTGAAGAGGGAGCTGGCGGCCGCGCAGGCCGATAAAGATGAAGCCCTGGCGACGGCAGCGTCTAGCCAGGAAGCACTTGATGCTGCGCGGGCGGAAAAAGAAGAAATCTTGGCGGCAGCAGCGTCCGACAAAGAGGAGCTGAAAAAGACTAAGGAAACTGTTGAGTTATTAAACTCTCAGGTTCCTGCCCTCGAGACGTCTGTTGCTGGCCTCGCGCAGGATCGCCAATGGCTGATCTCACAGGGCATGACTCGTTGCGCTTACGCGATGAAATACTCAAACGAGTTTCAGGCCCTGGTGATGGATTGCAATGCTGCCGCGCGCTTGGTGGGCCGAGCTGAAGGGTTCACGGATGGTTACGAATATGGCATGTTGAAGAAGAACCCATCCGAGTACCCTTACCAGAGCGACGCGGCCTGCGCGGAAATGGCCGCGATGGGGGAGAAGTATATGAATACTCCCATTCCCATCCTTGCACAGGTATTTTAACCTTAATGAGATTTGACTTATTTTCTAAGTCTTTTGTGCTCATATTTTTGCTTATGATTTGCAGATATCCGCGCTTGCTGACCAGCCCGATCTCATCGCGCTGAAGAAATTACTTGACGAGTGCGAAGGAGCTGGCGGAGGCGATGATGGCGCGGCGAATGCTGGCGTTGCTAGCGGCTCTGGCGTGGCCAAAGGATCCGCTCCTGACACTGTCGCGCTCGAAGACTCCATTCAAGATGAACAACTTGACTATGGTCAGTTTGGAGATGATGAGGAGCAGGCTGCGCCAGATGCTGAGGGCGAGGATGAGGATGATGAAGAGGCTGATGTCAACGTGGAGACTTGAGAAGCCCTTCATGTTTTTTTTTATTTGTAGTTTGTATCTCATCTTGTAAACTTGTAAATTTCAACGCTTTGGAATGAAATTTTGTTTTTCCCTTCTTCGCATCTTGCGCATTCCCCATTGATCTCTTTATATCGCATGTTTGCTTGTTGAATATAAGATATGCTTGCACGTTGGAATAAGAGCAAGGTTGTAAGGAATTTATTATACTTAACCCTTGCCATATTGTAAGTGATTTTTTCATATCTTGATTATGTTGAAACGTGTCTCGGCGCTTTCATTATTCCTCTTTTGCGCGACGTTATCGCGCGTTTATTTAATAATGAGTTTTTTATCCTTTACGCGTCAATGTGTTACTCAGATATCCACTACAATTTCATGCGCGACCCCAACCTGAGACCTTAACAACTATGTTTTGGCATTTGCTTTGCCTTAGTTGTGTTTAGGTATTTTATGGTCAGGCTGCGCAGCATGTAGTATGGATGTTGTGAGTTGTTTGAGCTAAGGCTCACATTATTGGGCTAAGGCCCTGACGTTTTAGAGTTAAGACTCTTTAACGCGCTTGCGCATGTATGTTTTACTTCGTTTTATTTTGTTTTGATGTCAATATAGTGTTGTCATATTGCTCAAAATTAATAAAGGGAAGTGTGAAACATGTATGCAAGAGGTAATAGAATTGGGCTAAGGCCCTGACGTTTTAGAGTTAAGACTCGTTAACGCGTTTGAGCTTGAAGCTCGCGCATGTATGTTTTACTTCGTTTTATTTCGTTTTGATGTCAATACAATGTTGTCATATTGCTCAAAACTAACAAAGGGAAGTGTGAAACATGTATGCAAAGGGTGATAGAATCCACATTAAGAGAAAATAGCGCGTATCATCATTCATAATGGCTTATCAAGCCTTGATTACAAACTTGACAATTTTTACATGAAACATTTTCTAAGCTGTGCCGCGTTCCATGCGCGCGGGATCTTCTTTCCATTCAAATCTTTTAAGGCGTATGCGCCTTTTCCCAATTCTTCCAAGACTTGATATGGTCCCTCCCAATTGGGGGACATTTTTCCCGGTGGTATCGCGCGGCTTGCTTCATTGTTTCGAATGACAAAATCATTTTTCTTGAAGTGGCATTCTTACACGCGCTGGTTGTAATATTTTTCCAGCTTTTTCTTGTACTTGGCTTCACTGATGATAGCCGCCTCTCTGCGCCCTTCAAGTAAGTTGAGATCCAACCTTCTTTCGCGCTCGTTATCGATCTCGTTCATCATGAGTACTCTATGGGATGGGCATCCAATTTCTGCTGGAATCATTGCCTCTGTTCCATAGGTTAGGCTGAACGGGGATTCGCCATTGCTGGTTTTGCTTAATGTCCTGTGTGCCCACAGGACATTAGGTAGCTCTTCGACCCAAGAATGGGATTCTCCCTCTAACCTTTTCTTCAACCCATTTAACAAGCTTTGGTTCGCGCGTTCCACTTGTCCATTCCCCTGAGGGTGATAGACTGAAGTGAAAATTTGGTTGATGCGCAATTCCTTGAGCCAGCCGGATATCTTCTTGTCAGTGAATTGCTTGCCATTATCGCTCACAATTTCCATGGGCAAGCCAAAACGGCATATGATGTGGCTCCAGATAAACTGTTTCATCACTTCGGCTGTGATTTTTGTTAGTGGCTTGGCTTCAACCCATTTTGTGAAATAGTCTATTGCCACTACCAAAAATTTTACTCGCCCAGGCGCTTGCGGTAGGGGACCCACAATGTCGATTGCCCATTTGTGGAAAGGCCATGCTGAGGTTACTGGAATCAAGTTGTTCTTTGGCCGCATGGTGTTTGGCGCATAGCTCTGACATGCTTTGCATTTTTGGATCTCCTTTAGAGCGTCCAAGTACATGCCTGGCCAATAGTAGCCTGCGCTCATTGCCTTGGCAACCACCATGCGCGGGCCAGCATGAATTCCACATATTCCTTCGTGTATCTCTCTGATCACATAGCTTGCTTCCTCAGCATCTAGGCATTTCATGAGCGGCCCAAGATAAGAACGTCGATATAATGTACCGTCAAGCAGTTCATAGTTCTGCGCCTTGTGTCTTATCTTCCTCGCTTGCGCGCGATCATCTGGTACCTTTCCCTCCTTCAAGAATTCCATTATTGGAGTTATCCATGATGAAGGGGTTGTATGAGTTACCAGGACAGACTTCGCTACCACCGACGGGTTGCTCATTACTTCTACCCTGACCTCTTTGCCAAAGTGATCAAAACTGGTTGATGCCATCTTACTCAGCGCGTCTGCAGATTTGTTTTCACTGCGCGGAATATGAATGATTTTGAAGCAGTCGAATTGCTCGATGAGCTTTTTTGCCTGCTCTAGGTATAGAGGCATGGTGTTCTCCTTGGCATCATAAAGGCCATTGACCTGTGCTGCTACCAAGTATGAATCAACATGGGCCTCTAGCTTCTTAACCCCGAATTTGTGCGCGATGCGCAGGCCAGCCAGCAGGGCTTCATACTCAGCCTCATTGTTGGTGCTCTTGAAGTCCAACCTGATGGCGTAAGTATATTCATGATTCTCTGGATCCACCAGTTTGAGGCCTGCGCCGGACCCTTCATTGTTTGAAGCTCCGTCAGTGAACAATCTCCAAACATTTTCTTCATCATTGGCTCGCGGAGGGTCTACCTCGCGCTGAGCCTCTTCAATTCTTCCTTCTGGGACTTCTGCAATGAAATCCGCCAAGACTTGTCCCTTTATTGCTGGACGGGGCTTATAGGAGATCGTGTGCTCTCCTAATTCCAGCGCCCACTTTGTCAGCCTTCCTGAGAGCGCGGGGCGCCGCAAGACTTGCTGGATGTTGTAACCAGTCAGAACTTCAATGGGATGACCATTGAAATATCTATGAAGCTTGCGTGATGCGTGTGTCAGTGATAAAACTAACTTTTCCATGATAGAGTAGCGCGTCTCAGGATCTGTCAGCACCCGACTCACATAGTATATTGGCGTTTGGATTCCCTTGCGATCCACCAATAATACTGCGCCGATGGCGCGCTCTCCTGCTGATAGGTATAATGTCAAAGTTTCACCAGGAAGAGGAGCTGTGAGCGCGAAGAGATTTATCAAACATTCTTTAATCTCACTGAAAGCCTGCTCGGCCTCAGGAGTCCATTTGAACTGACTTTTCTTTAAGCAGTTTCTCAATGTATTGACAAATGGGGTAGATTTGGTTGCATGGTTCGCTAGGAACCTGTTGATTGATACCAATCTACCATTCAGCTTCTGAACTTCTTTCATGGTGGATGGCGAGGGCATGTCAAGGATGGCCTCCACCTTCTCAGGGTTCACCTTGAAACCATCCTTGGTGACCATTACACCTAGAAATTTTCCCTCAAGTACGCCGAAAGTGCATTTGCTCGGATTGAGCTTCATGTTAACTTCCTTTAGGCGCCCAAGGGTTTCTTCGATGTCTTTGAGCATTTGCTTTTCCTCCCTGCTCTTGATCACCAAATCATCCACATAGACTTCTAGGTTTCTTCCGATTTGCTCGCTGAAAACGGAATCCATAAGTCTTTGGTAGGTGGCGCCCGCATTTTTTAAACCAAAGGGCATTTTTGTGTAGCAAAAAACACCCTTGTCAGTTCTAAATGCGGTCTTGTCCTCATCTTGTGGTGCCATTTGAATCTGGTGATAGCCTTTGTAGGCATCCAGAAAACATTTTAGCTTGAATGGCGCCACGAAGTCCACCTTTGCATCGATGTTTGGTAGGGGGTAACAATCCTTTGGGCACGCTTTGTTGAGGTCCTTGAAGTCAATGCACATCCTCCACGACCCGTTACTTTTCTTTACCATCACAGGATTGGCTACCCACGTCTGGTATCGTATCGGGCGGATGATGTTTGCGCGCAGTAGATCCTCAACCTGCTCATTCATGGCCCACGCCTTTTCATCCCCCATGATTCTCTTCTTTTGAGCAATTGGCTCTACAGACTTGAAGGTGTTTAGAGAATGCTGCGCCATGTCTCGTGGAACCCCAGTCATATCAGAGTGTTGCCACGCGAAGACCGACATATATGCTGTGAGCAATCTTTTCATTCTCACCCTCGTGTCGTCTGATATCGTTGCGCCAATTGTGATCTTCTGCTCCGGGAATTTTGGGTTGAGAATCCACTCCTCTGGCGCGTTTTCTGCCATCGGAGTTTTCATTCTCCCCTCCCGCGGAGTACTTGTCACTGCGCACAAATGATCCCGGTATACAAAAGTTACACCTGTTGGTGTTGGGAACCCCAACGCGCCGTGCGCTGGCGACGGTATGGCGTTGAATTGGGCAATCGTTCCCCTGCCCAAGATCATATTGTGGCAAGAAGTGGTGGGCAAGACCAAGAAGTTAACAACTTCGGCTCGCTTGTGTTTCTCATCCCCCATAGTTAGCTCAAATTGTATTTGACCTAGGGGATGAATGATTTCATTGGAAACACCAGAGATCGACGCATTCACAATTTCAAGCCTTGCTTGGTCTGCCGGATCCAGTTTCCTGAAACATTGCTCATACATTATGTCTGATTCACTGCCAGTGTCCACCAGGACTTTTGACACTTCGTAATGAGCAATGTGTGTAGTGATAACAAGAGGACTGCTGATGGAAGGGCCTCCCCTGATTCTTGGGAAGATGACTTGTTGCTCGCGCCAATCTCCTGGGATTTGCGCGCTTCTCTTTCTTGATGTCTGCCCTTGCCTTCCTCCCTCAGCTACACAGATTCTTTTGTACTTTTTGCTGGCAGAGGCTCCTTCTGGTTGTTCATTTTCTGTTCTGGAGTTTTTTACCAGGTGAGCCAGCTTGCCTGATTTCACATCCTTCTCAATTGCATCCTTCAAGTGGTGGCATGCATCGGTGTTGTGTCCTGTGGATTTGTGAAATTCACAGTACTTGCCACTGTCTGATGGTCCCTTGTAGTGTAGTGGCTTGGGGCTTTTGAATTGGACATTCTCAGTGTTCAACACCTGTGAAGGCGTTTTAGTGAGGGGAGTCCATATTCTTGGCAGAGGTCTGTTAGAATCTCTGCCGCCCTCTCTCCTGTCACCCTCCCCGCGATTACGAACATCTTTTTGGGGCTGGGGTGAGCTTGGTTGCGCCTGCTTTTCTGCGGAAGAAAAACTGGTTGGTTGCAACCTGGACCATACAGAGTTCTGCTTGCCCCGCTTTTCTTTGCTGCGCGGTGACTCAGCTTGATGCGCTCTTTCTCTTGCCCTATCCTGGGCAATTTGTTTTTCATTCCTCGCGAAAACTCGCGATGCTTCCATTAACTTGGCCCACGTGGTGGGCATGCCATCTCGACTTACGAGAGCTCGGCGGAGTTGATCACTGCGCGCGCCTTGTATAAAGGCCACGCGCAGGAGTTGTTCGGTTATACCTCCGATTGCCAGAGACTCCTGATTGAAACGAGTGATGTAGTCTTCAATCGTTTCATCATTCCTGCGCACGCAGTGCATGATGTCATCAGGATCGCGCGTGTGTCTGCGCTGCTGCACGAAGTGGGCTTGGAACTTTTCTAATAGTTCCTCGAACCCATCAATTTGCCCAGTCGGCAAGTTCTCGAACCAGACCCGCGCTGCGCCCGTGAGGCAGCGAGCAAACATATGACACCATGTTGGCATCGTCCAGCTCTCTAGGTTTCCCGTGTTGTAGAAACCTTGCAAGAAATCGTCTGGATCTGTTGTGCCGTCATATTTACCCAAACCACTTGGCATCTTGGTTTTGTGCTGGATGGGAGCCTGCGCGATGCGCGCAGTGAACTTTGAATGTTTCATCAAGATGGCTGGTCTGTACGGTGTGGTTACATCCACCTGTCCTCTAACTGGTGGGTTGTACGGCATGTGCAGATCCAGATCGGCTCTGGCTCCAGGCGCCATGTTCACAGGCGCGCGGAGCTGTGAGCCTCCTGCATGAGTATCTCGCGTCTTCCTTATGCTGTGCACTTCTTCATCACTGAACTCAGTATGTGCAGTGTGAACAGAATGTCCTTCTTCCGGCGCGCGCGGCCTCTTTGTTGCATGAACAGTTTGCTTATCAAGCGCTTGCCTTTGTGTTAAGTCGGCTAGCTTTTTCTGCTTGACCATCTCATTGTACTTGTCCATTAGACGCCGCTGCTCGTTTATGAGCCATTCTTTAGGATCATTTGTTTCATCTTCTAGACCCATTGGTCCCTTTTGTTTTGCGCCGGCAAGATTTTGTAACGTGAGATCGTCTGGAGGAGTTTCAGTATGGCCGTGAGGAGTTGTGATGAAGGGACGGTTACTGGTGGTGCGCGTAGAATCACGCGGCCCCCTCAGAAACTGTTGTCCCTCATTAACGTCCTCACGTTCAATATCCTCCAGAACTTGATCTACGTTATGAACGCCAGAAACCATGGTGATTTTTGTTTTTATATATAGATCTGATGAGATCTGATTGCCGTTGCAACAGTGGATGGCGCCAATGAAGAAGCGTGGATCGACTCACTGGTAGACGATCTACTTTCCTCGGGTATGATTATACTCTTTCACCGATGGTTTTCTTGGATCTGTGTTCTTCCACCTACAAAATGAACAGCACCGTTAACTTACCCCTTAGAAAGGGACAGAGGGGTCCTCTTTGGGGTAACCCTCCGGTGTGAGAATAAGTATCTGTAGGAGAAGATAATGTTATGAGAGTAAGGAAATCTGGAGAGTATTGCTTAATAGCTGAATACTCTGTGTGATTGAGAGTGTTACTGAATGTAACTGTCTGTGAGTGAATGTAATTGAATATGCTTGAATGTGAATGAATGTGTGTTACTGGCTGTAACTGTGTGTTGTTGGATGATCTTTTCCTTGTGGAGTTGATGCTGTATTTATAGTGCTAGGGTTTCCACTGATTGGGCTCAGCCTTGTTGGCCTCCTCCAATTGCTCTGCGCCACGTGTCCTCTGGGACACCTGGTGCTTTCTCATTGGTTGTAATCACGTGGTAGCACATGTGTTATGCTGAGTTGTCCACCTTTCATCTGGCAGCTGTCAACATCAGCATATTCTTATTCCTTAAAAAGATACCTTCTGGAAGGTTGTCTGACGTGCACAATCAAGGTTGCCCTAATCCTGATTTGGATAAGGACGAGGTTGATTATGTGCATGTGTGATATGCGCCAATCCTGAGGATGCGCGAGGTCTTCTCTTTATTCTCACGCGCAGATGTTTCATGCGCAGATGTGATATGCACGAGCATGTGATATGCGCTGCGCGCTGATGCGTCGCGCGCATATGTAATATGCGTGATGCGCGAGCATATGTGTGCCTGGGCATATGATGCCTGAGCATGTGTGGTGCCTGTGCATATGATGCCTGAGCATGTGATGCATGAGCATATGTGATATGCGCCATGCGCATAGGTTTTGGCTTTGTGCCTTCATAATGTCTTGATTTCAAGTCACTTGTCTGTATCTTTGTGGGTTGACCCGCCTCGCTCGGTGTTGAGGCGGGTACATACCTCTTCACTTGCTTCAGAGTTTAGCTTGAGCGTTTTCCCATAAAACAATACCACCGGCTACCATTTAACATTTGTTATTATATATATAACTTTTTTGGTGTAACACACGATGAGCGAAATCATTGGTGAATTCTGGATTCAAACTGACAACCTCGTAATGCGTAGCTCAAATACTTTATTATAATCCATTAAAGTAGACACAGAGAGAATCAAAATGAAGATTCGAATAAAACTCGCTTTAAACTCTCTATCATAATTCCTTTACAATTAAATGATATAAAGTCATTTATTTTTCATAGTTTTCTACTACCTTTCGAAAGTCCTCACCCTTTCATTTTCATTATTTATTATTATTAATAATTTTACAATCAATGACAAAAGACTTTATTTATTATTATTTATTTTTCTTACTTTGTTGTATATTTGTATTAAACTTTCTTTTTTGCTTTTTGTGTCCTTATCATAACCGGTTTTAATGTGTGTATATTGATCTAGAGCTTAATCTAGCAGACGGCTTGGTCGTATGGCTAGATGGTGATGGTTAAAGATTGTTTGAATCTAATAGGGGACGATTTCCACTTTTTTATTTGAGATTTTTTCTAACTTTGATTATTATTGAAATCACAATTTCAGTTACCTAAGTTTGATAATTTACTTGAGCCTTCACAACTAATTAACTTCAAGTAACTTTAACTCTTAAATAGATTAATAACAAGTAGCTAGCTTTCATAAAAATAATAATTAGTTTTAACAAAATGCAAGCATTCCAAGAACATTTATATCCACGTTTCAACATAAAATTCATTCAATTCGTTTTTTTTAACACAAGTTGATTACTATGTCGAATGAGCCAAACTTATTTTGTTATTTATAATTTAAAAAAGAGTAAACTGCGGTTTTCGTCCCTGTGGTTTGTCCAAATCTGCGGTTTTAGTCCAATAGTTTCAAATTTGTGATTTTCGTCCCTGTGGTTTCATTTCACTTGTAATTAAACCCGATCCCACTAACCATGTTAAGTATGACCGTTAAACCCATCTGCACGCCCCTCACGTGAGGGGCATTTTTGTCCTTTTTTTCCCAAATACACCCCAGCCTCTCATGTGAGGGGGCTTGCGAATTAGAATTGGGGTTTATTTAGGGAGAAAAAGATCAAAACTGCCCTTCACGTGAACGGCCAGACTTAACGGGGTTGGTGTGATCGGGTTTAATTGCATGTGAAATGAAACCACGAGGATGAAAAACGCAAATTTGAAACTATTAGACTAAAACTGCAAATTTAGACAAACCACAGGGATGAAAACTGCAGTTTACTCTTTAAAAAACTTATATTTAAAATACAAAATTTAAATTATAGTATTCTTGAAATGATAAAGTATATAAAAATACACATTGTTTGCCACGTAACAAACCGAACCGAATCAACGCAACACGAGTTGATTTTTTTTAGACAACAATTTTTCTAACACCATAGTCAAATTAATGACTTTTAACATTTATGCGTGAAGTACACGTCTGAGGTTGATTAAAAATCACCTCAATGGTTCGCATTTTTTTCACATCTTAAGTTCTTAGCTCACAACCTACTACCACCCACCAAAATGGAGACTGGGAAGCAACAGCCACTTCTCTCCGATGACACATGTCACAACCACTACACAAACCGCAAGCACTTGCCGGTCACTTTGTCCGTTAATGATGATATTCAAATAAACGGAGTTGGAGACTTTTGTAGGGAGTTTTATGTGGAGTTTAAAAGGTTGTGGTGTTTAGCCGCACCGGCTATCTTTACCTCCCTTTGCCAGTACACACTTGGAGCCACCACCCAACTCTTCGCCGGGCAACTCGGAACCATCGAACTTGCAGCGGTCTCTGTAGAGAACTCCATCATTGGCAGCTTCTCTTTTACTATATTGGTATGTGACTAATATACGAAGAACATAGTGTATGGTGTGATAGCATGCTAAACAAAATCAATCTATTCACTTTTTCATTCCTAAGGTTAATGAAAATGCATTTTTATTACTTTTTCTTGAAATTAAAGTAAATAAAAACTTTTTATTTATATATAAAACCTATATCGAAACTCATGTGTTGTTTATTTTTCATATATGCAGGTAAATGATTAAAAACTTAAAAATTTATATTGAATTGAATTTGATTGTTTTTATATGTGATTACTCATTAAAATAGTAATCAAGTTTGGAAATTGTTTCAATCAGGTCACTTATAAAATATTTTGTTTTAATTAGGTCACTAAAGTTTTCATTATGTTCTTATCCTAAATATTTTATCTAGATAGCATGTTACCTAGGTTTTTTTATTTTTAAATATTTTGACATTGCATAATATTTTTTTTAAAAATTGAAAAATTTGTAAAAACTGAAGAAAATAATTTTTAAATTGCGAAAAATTCCAAAAAGAATTGAAAAATTTTAAAAAAAGGAGAAAAAAAAAGAAATCACTTTTTTTAAGTTACGATTTTTTATAAGAAACCACCAATTCTTTTAGAAATATTTGAAAAAAAAATACTTAGGTGATATAAAAAATTGACATGTTAATGTTTTTGATGTATTTTAACCGTTTAAGTATTTTATTGGTAACGATTTTTCTTTTTATGATAATATAATTAATATGTTCATAATTTTTTTTTGTATGGAAGTGATTAATAATTCTACTATTAAATATTTTAACACCACTTAAGTATTTTTTTTCAAATTTTCCTAAAAGAATTGGTGGTTTTTATAAAATACGTAACTTAAAGAAAAGGTTATTCATTAATTTTTATTATGTTTTTTATTTTTATTTTTATTTTTTTTTGCAAATTTTCATCCTTTTTTTCACAATTTTTCACAATTTAAAAATTATTTTTCAATTTTTATTAAATTTTTTCAATTAAAAAAATATTATGCTAATGTCGAAATATTTAGAAATAAAAAAAAAACCTAGATAACCTGCTATCCAGGTAAAATATCTATGATTGAAACACAAAGAAAACTTTAGTGACCCGATTGAAGCAAAATATCTTATAAGTGACCTGAATTGACCAATTTTAAAATTTGGTTACTGTTCTATAGAATAAATTATATATATATATAATTTTATATTTTAAAATATGAACTATTTATCAAAATAATAATAATAATAAATGATAGAGGTATTTATTGTTACATATATTATATATATACACACACGTATGTATGTATGTGTGTCACTATCACATCAAATTTTTCGAGTTTTATACTAATATATATATAAGAGCCTCAGCCTCTAAACTCATATTTTCTCTACAACATAGAGTATGGAATAAATAAAACATCTAAACCTCACTTCATTAGAACTATTCTCTATAATAAAGAAAATTTTGATAAAAACAAATATGACCATTTATACAAAAAGTGACAATTTATCGATCTATATAACGTTGTGAGTGTGAAAAAAAAAACAATAAGATAAATGTTTGTAATTAAGATAGAGATATAGATGGAGACTTGGATGTGTAAAGTTTTAAGAAAACAAGTTTAAAGAAAATATGTTATTTACTTAAATATAATATATAGATGGAGATAGAAACATGGATGTGAAATTGTGAATGCTTTAAAGTTTAAACAATAACAACATATTTTAACTGGCTTTTCAAATTTATGTCAACAAAATTATGTAGTATACAAGATAAGAAAAAAAATCCCATTGGCCGAGTAATTCTTATCAATAACTATATAATTTATGATGGCGTGCATAGTTCGGAATGGGAAGTGCTTTAGAGACACTATGTGGCCAAGCTTACGGTGCCGGCAAGATCGAATTGCTCGGCATCTACCTCCAAAGATCATGGATCGTTCTCAACACCGCCGCCATTGTTCTTATG